>NC_090812.1:83295665-83601498 GCF_000390325.3 Nicotiana tomentosiformis | reverse complement strand
TTGTGAGAGAATAGAGATACAAAGGCGCAAAATCCAAAATCAACAAATTCCGCACGACAGGAATGAAAGGAGTGGAAATTTCCTAACAGTTTTGTAGCCTCTCGAAGATAAATACAGACGTCTCCGTACCGATCCGTAAGACTCTACTAAACTCGTTCGTGACTCGTAGAACCTATGAACCTAGAACTCTGATACCAACTTGTCACGGCCCAAAATCCCACCACATGCGTCGTGGTGGCACATAGTCTCTAAGACTATGTAAGCCGATTTTAATAACAATTCAAGTCATTTTATTTTATTCAATACAAGTGTCAACACTAACAGTGGAAATATTCAACAAACAACCTTCCAAGACTAGTAATACTGAGTCACGAACTCTAACTGAATACATGAAATTATCTCGAGGGTCTAATATACAATATTGTTCGAATAAGAAACTAACAGTACAATAAAATGGAAAAACTCCAAGAGACTGCGACGACCAAGCAATCCTACCTAGAATCCTTGCGATCATACTCTAATCTCTGTCCGAATCCAATATCTCCAATACCTGACTCTACACAAAAATGTGCACAAGTGTAGTATGAGTACACCACAGTTGGTACCCAGTAAGTATAAAGACTAACCTCAGTAGAGTAGTGACGAGGTACAGTCAAGACACTCACTAGTCAAATAACATGTGCAATTTAACATAAAAAAATAATAGAAAACAAATAGCAGTGATAGCAACACCAATCAACTAGTGATTTAAATAGCAAGGCAACAGGAACGCCTTAAATATTGCTCAAACGAATAATAAACACAGGTACAACCAATTAAACAAGTCCTTCAAAATATACATCTTTTATCTATAAGTTTTTCAATAAAAGTCTCTAGAATATAATCCTTTCCAATAAATATATTTCGAATATACTTCCTCCAAATAAATATCTTTTCATTATAATTCTTTCAAATAAATATCTTTCGAATATAATTCTTTCAAGTAAATATATTTCAAATATAATTCTTCCAAGTAAATATCTTTCAAATATGATTCTTTCACGTAAATATCTTTCAAATATAATTCTTTTAAGGAAATATCTTTTAACTATGATTCTTTCAAGTAAATATCTTTCAAATATAATTCTTTCAAGTAAATATCTTTCAAATATGATTCTTTCAACTAAATATCTTGCAAATATAATTCTTTCAACTAAATATCTTGCAAATATAATTCTTTCAAATAAAAGTTACCATGTGACACCTCATTTAACTTTTCTGGTGTGAGAAATATATTCAACATATCACATCAAATGGCACGGCAATACCTTCGTGCACTTGTCTCATTCTCACCCAATATATATATATATATATATATATATATATATATATATATGTAGACCAAATCAATTGGCACGGCAACATCCTTCGTGCATTTATTTCTTTCTCACTGTGAATACATATAACAATATCAAGTAGGGGGAGAAAAGTCAATAACAATAAAAGAAATAAAGTGCGAAGCACACAATAAGCAACAACTACAAGTCACATAGAAAATATAAGTGCACAATAACATCTCAAGATAAAGGCATGAATGTATACACAACAAAACGATATCACAATATAATGTATGTCTCTCATCCTCGCCTGCACGGAAACACCCTTCGTGCCATGAATATATGATAATATAAAAATAATGGCACGGCATCACCCTTCGTGCTTTTACTCTCATCCTCACCTGATAATATAAATGAAATGGCACGGCATCACCCTTCGTGCTTCACACTCTCAATGGCACGGCATCACCCTTCGTGCTTTACACTCTCAAATAGCACGACATCACCCTTCGTGCTTTACACTCTTCCTTATCAAGCACATGTATATCATTAACAAGCAAGGTAGGAAGCATAAACAACATCAAGGAGTGTGTTTAAACCACAACACAATACAACAATTCATATCATAATTTGCCACGGACCACAACAAAATTTCAAATATGTACCAGAATCAATAAATTTCTCAACAAATAGCAAAAGGCTCCGCACAATGTATATAAAACCTCAAAACAATCAACAGAGGTAAAAAATACTCAGTATAGGGCAACGTCTTCATTAATCCAAATTCTTGATAATTATATTAACTCCTCAATTTAAACTTATTTAATAAATATTTGCAGATAAGGATTCCATCATGAATTTAATTTCAAGAAAAATATCAAATCAACAAACACACGAAATTCACATAAAATCCAAGTGACAATAACACCAAATTATTATATAAAATACAAAGTTGACAAATAAGGAATGAGGCGTGATAATTCAAGGATTTACCAAATGCAAACAATTATCCAGTTTAATACATAAAGATGCCTAAAACTTTAAACCAATAAAATTTGCACATATAAGCCCGAGTACGTACTCGTCACCTCGCGTACACGGCTTTCAATCACACAATTTTCACATAAGACTCAATGCCTAAGGGGTAATTCCCCCACTCATGGTTAGGCAAGATACTAACCTTTTTGAAGTTATGCTGATATTTTAAAATCGCCTTCTTGCTTGAATTGACCTCCGGACCACTCAAATCTATCCAAATTAATTGTGCAACTTCATTAATATTCATCGGAAACAATTCTGGATAATAAAACATCGGCTTAAAAATTTATTCTAAAAAGTCAACAAAAGCCAATGCGGGGCCCACCTCTCGGAACCCGACATAATTTTCATGAAATCCGAACACCCATTCCGATACGAGTTCAACCATACCAATTTTATCAAATTCCGATAACAACTCGACCTCCAAATCTTTAATTTTTATTTTTGGATGATTTTGCAAAAATCTTGATTTCTTCCATTTAAATCCGAATTAAATGATGAATATAATCATGGATTTATGAAATATAATCACTTTAGAATATAGAACATTTACCCCAACCAAGCTTGTAAAAAATCCCTCCAGAATCGCCCAAATCCGAGCTCCAAAAATCTCAATCGAAAATGAAGAAATGACAGATTTTCAATCCTTAAGTTTCTGCTCAGGTTCACATTTGCGGACAAAAATTTCGCATTTACGATGAACAGTACCTCCCATGAACAGTGTTCGCAATTGCGAGTGAACAGTGTTTTCACAATTGCGAATGAACAGTATTTTCGCAATTGCGATAAATGGTTCGCAATTGAGAATGAACAATATTTTCGCAATTGCGAATGAACAGTACCTCACCAGAAACCAACAAACTTAAACTTCTCCAAAATGATCCGAAATGATCCGAAACTATCCTGAAACTCACCCGGAACCTCATGGACACAAACCATATATGAATTTCAATCATAAAATATGCTACGGACCTGCTCGGGCACTCGAAACACTGAAAAGAGGTCGTCTTGACCCGATATTGACCATGGTCAAACTCCCAATTTTTTTAACTTTACTAGTCTCTCAACCAATTATCCAAAAAATACAACCAAGCCCCTCGGGACCCATCAAATTATACCAACAGGTCCTAAAATATCATACGAACTTAGTTGAAACCTTAAATCACACAAAACAACGCCGAAACAACGAATCATGCCTCGAATCGAATTATGAGTTATGAAATTTTCAAATTCTATAATTTGCGCCAAAGCGTATCAAATCAATCCGGAATGACTTCAAATTTTGCACACAAGTCATAAATGACATAGTAGATCTGTTCTAATTTTTAGAATCGAATTTCGACCCCGATATCAATAAAGTCAACTCCCGGTCAAACTTTCTAAAAAAAATTTATTTTTCAATTTTCGCCAAAATGCGTCAAATTGTCCTATGGTCTTCCAAATCCAAATCCGGACACACGCCTAAGTCCGAAATCACCATACGAAACTATTGACATCATCAAAATTCTATTTCAGGGTCGTTTGCTCAAAAGTCAATTCTCCAGTCAGCTCTCTTCATTTAAGCTTCTAAATGAGAATTGTTCTTTCAATTTAATTTTGAATCTTCCGAAAAATCAAACTCGACCACACTCGCGGGTCATAATACATATTACGAAGCTGCTCAAGACCTTAAGTCACTGAACAAGGCGTTAATTCTTAAAATGACAAGTCGGGTTGTTACAAAAAGGTATTAGTTGGACTGTTATTTTCTACATTGAGTACTTTCTCTAGACCGAATACTATAAATGAAATAACATTTTAGAAAATTTAGAGAACAACTAAGTAAGCTATAATATCTAAATTTTCAGTAATATAGTAAAAATAAAATTTTCAGTAATATAGTAAAAACAAACAGTATCTGCTGAAGTAATATACATTATACCCCCGTAAAACATAAGTATCATGTTAACGTTTTCGATTTAACTCAATTAGTGTTATTGTAACAAATATTTTTTTTAAAATTTACATTTGCTCTAATACTGATATAAATATATAACATTTTTTAAAAAGTTTTTCTATGCTTATTTGCATTTATCATGCAAGATAATGATAGTTTGATCAAATAACTTTACAAATAGTATTATTGACTAATTCTCATAATGAGCATGCAAAAATATTAAAAGACATTTTTGCCCGAAAATAATGTAACACAAAGTTGGGCCCGCATCTAGTAAGCTGATAAGAATCTAGAAATAACCTCTGAGACCATATTAGACCCCCAGACCTTATAACAGAGTGGTCCAAATTTAAGTCCATTATTAGCCTCTTAAACTGGCTTCAGAAGGCCGATGGCCCAAATATTCATAGGTTGGGCCATCAAAACCTTTTCCTTCTTTAATACAAGAGGATAACCCTTCATCGAGAATTTTCTCGGACTTTTAACGTATTTGCCCGCTCGATCATATATATTTATAGTTGCTAGTTAATACACATATATTATTCATTAACGATGTATAATTTGTACATCTTACTTTTTTGGGCGGTATCTATTTAAGTTAATTTCTTAATTTTCTCGGGCATGTATAACTCAATTTTGATCCATCCATGATCTAATGAATCTTGTGAGTTGTGACCATCTAATTGTTAGGACCGAAAAAATCAGGTGTCATACGGAAGCTAGCAAAGCAAACCTTGAACAGCGATAAATCAGACAATAAAAGAGAAATATACTAAAAGTGATACAAACACTTAACGTGGTTTGGTCAATTGACCTACGTCCACAGATGGAGATGATCAATCCACTATATAAAAGAGAGTACAAAATATCGAGAGACAACCTCACGAAGAGGCAAACACAAGTGACACACTAACACTTGTCCCGTAAAGTTCTCCCCCTAAACACGACTCTCTAACCCTATATGGCTACATTATGGATGCTACTGAATGAGAGGAAGGATCCTCAATTTATAGAAGTCCAAACCTTTTCCTACAAGAAAAAGGACTAGCCAAACATGGAAGAATTATAATTTTCTTCTACAAAAAGAAAAACTCAATTATGATAAATATATTGTCCTTTCCTTAAAGAAATAGGAAAAATATATATGGTAAGAAAATCAGGACAACCCCTAACAATTCTCCCCCTTGGTCTGAATTTTCTGACAAAATAAATCTGATCCTCCTTCTTCACATAGCCTTCAACAGGTCGCATCTTCAAATCTCCACCATAAAGTTTGTCTCAATGTAAGTAGTATTTCTCAGACAAAATCATGATTACCGTCAAATAGGTTGCGGCTAGAACTAAACCCGCCAAGATGAATCTGTCATGAACATCGCTCTGATACCACTTGTTAGGACCGAAAAAATCAGGTGTTATACGGAAGCTAGTAAAGCAAACCTTGATCCACGTTAAATATTTGTGTCTCTTTTGGTATATTTCACTTTTATTTTCTGATTTATCGTTGTTCAAGATTTGCTTTGCTAGCTTCCGTATGACACCTGAATTTTTCGGTCCTAACATAATAATTGTAAAATGGTTATACTAATGGATTAATTTTATTTTTATATATTATTTCTTCCACAACTATTAATGGGAAAATTCAACATTGAAAAACAAAGATCAACAATAAATTTAAGGTCTATACATAAGTTACAAGAAAGTGCTATATGTTTAAACATAAAATGGTATAGTTGAATTTATACATGGTTTCTAGACAAGTGAACTAATTTGATCCTGAAATAATGCAACAATTGAAGAAATGTACAATACTTGGCCTTAAAATATAGATGAAACAGTAGAGACGACAGTTCCGGGAACAAGGTTTCCGGGCACAGCAATGATGAGATCAAACACAGGAAAGTAAGATTGTATTAGTCTTTGTATAGAATGTAGTGTAAGTTTAGTTAGAAAATTCGTGTCCTTTACAATGATAACTGGGCTCACTATTTATAGTTGTGTCTAGAAAAGAAGGTCCTAGGATCGTGCCCTCCTTTAATGTCAATTATGAGGGTCATTGATGAAGATGTAATGGTGAACATAAATTCGAAATTCTCTGTAATGGGTCGTTGCTCTTAATGCTACAGAATATTCCTTAATAAATGCTATCAGGCGCAGAGCATTTAATACACCTTTATGAACGTTATTCCTTCTGGTGACAAGCGGAATAGCTGCGTTCGGTCTTCGGCCATCCCAATCTTGGGTTCCACGTGTCTTTTCTACTACTAATTCTCATACAAGGGCCGTTAACAGGTATCCTTATTCCATACATCCTTCGAGCATTCCTGCTGTGAAGGAAGACTGTCGCTGCCATGACTTAGAAATTATCGCTCCCGATATTTCGGAGCGAGTCACCCTTCCCAAGGAGGGTTTTATATATGTTTACACGTATCTCTTTACTTTGGGTGTGTTTTCTTTGAGCGGGGAGATTGATTCCATGATTGCAGAGTTTTGCCTCCGCTACCAAGTATGTTTGGCACAAGTAAGTCCTTCTGTGTGGAGGATGGTTGTTTGCCTTCGGCGTTTATGCCAGGAAACTATAGAGGAGATAACCTTAGCTCAAATGATGAATCTCTATTCTCCCAAAATCTTGCGTGAGGGAATGATAAACCTCTACAAGCATGGCCACCATGCTTTTCTGTCTAGTATGGATGATGACAACGACTGTGGGTGGATAGAATGGTTCGTTGAAGTCACAACCAACTACATCATTCCGGCAACGGCTTTATCCTTTCCGGTTGCTTGGAACCGCACTCGTAAGCTCTTTGTTTAGTATTTCTTTTTACTGAATATTTTTCTATAGCCATATTGATCCTCCATCCTTCGTTTGTTTCAGCAACTCGATGGATCCCACTGGTGATCAAAGGTTTGAACCGATGGGTACAAAATATCTTGGATGTTATGACGCCCGAGACACGCTTGTGGAAAGATCTAGCCCCTAAATACGGGTGGAAGGCCAAGAATCATGGTAACTCAAACTCACCTTGTTTCAATTTTTCATGTAAAGAACTTGATTGATCTCTTCTAACCTGTCTATGAAATTAGGTCTACCCACGGGCTTTGTTGTCGTTCCCGAGGAGGATGTCTTGGTAAATCCTGCTGATCCAACGAGGCTACTTTAGGAGGCACTTACTCGAACAGGTGGCTCCTAGACTGCTTCGAGAACAAATGTTTCCTTACGGAGTTCCCAACTGGAAGACAAAAAAGCAAAGAGAAAACGTTCATCTGCAACCGGAGAAAAGAATGAGAGAGCGAGAACTGATGCCCCCGGGTCATCTCCGGTAGCGATGGTGATTTTCCCTCTTTCTGGGACGGTCATAGACACCGTGACGATTGACGATGATAAAGAAGCTAGTGATGAGGGAGCCTTTTTACATAGAAGGCAATGATCAACATCATCCCAACAGAATGCTCGACCTGTTAAGAGAGTTACCCCAACCGAGGACGATGCCTCGGCACTTTGGGGAGAGTTTGATTTGGTAGATAATGTCAACTAATGTTTTTGGGCCCCAATTGTTGTGCCCGATACTGCGGGGCTGAGTACCGGGTCCTTGCCGTGTTTGGTTGGCAAGCATCCAACAACCAGCACTGCAACTGCTTCTCACTCTACAACTTCATCAGCTTCATCTCTATCTTTACCAATAACAACAACTACCACATCGCTTCCATCTTCATCCACTCTTCCACTGGCAATTGCTACATCACCTCCACCGGCCGCACGTGACCATGAAGAGGGTGATCCTCTTCTTACAGTCTCCAGTTCATGGGAATTTAAGGCAAAATTATGCTACCCTTCTGAAGATCCACAAAGGAGGAGGGATGTTACTCTTTTGGTCTCTACCGGATACAACTTGCTATCCCGACCGGCGGAGCTTGCTAATTATCTTTGGCTTCAGAGAAAGACTGGGAAAAGATTCAGGCACTCTCGGGAGAGTGTTTGTTGAACAATGTCACGCACAACGCCGCAGCGGTACATTCCTTTCTTCCTTTATTACTTCTTCTATTTTTGGGTGTAAGCACATCCTGAATTTTACCCTTATTACTTTGTAGGCCAGCTTTCTTGCTTCCGAGGGCCTTCATAGGTTTTGGTAGAGTAGGGGAAACATGTCGCTCGCCTTTCAGAACTGGAAGCCAAAGCTACTGAGGTTGTTGTATTGTAAGCTCATTTGCGAAAAAGTGAGCAAGAAGTGGTAATCCTTAGCCATGAAATTGGTTCGCTGAGGGTTAGATTTGACGAAGCCAGGGCCAAATGGGTTGAAGTCCATAACATCGTTCTTGCTGCAACCGATCATGAGGCTGCCTCCGCTGAAAGAGTAATTAACTTAGAGGCAGCATTGAACTCCAAAATTGAAGAGCTTGTTGTTGTGGGGGCAAAACACGCCCAACTAGAAGATAAGTACAGGAAAACTATCGAGCATAATAGGCTCTTTAGTTCAACTATCCGTGACCTTGATGTCAGCCTCAAATCTGCTAGGTCCGCCCAGGAAAATCTTTATGCTGAGGCAACCCAACTCAAATAAGAACTCAAGAACCGAGAGGCTTCCCTCGTTGTTGAAAAGACTTACGCCATGTACAACATGAAGAGAAAAATCTTGGAAGAGGCCAAAGCTGGTGTCATTGATTTTGATGCCGAAATTACTAAGGCACGCGAGCTTGAGTTAGCTGCTAAAGGTGGACTCCTATTGAGGTTTAATGTACCTGGCCCTTCTGGTTCTGGTTCCGAGTTTATGGGAACTGAAGAAGAATCAAACGATTATGATGTCGAAGGCCAAACTGATGAAAATGTTAAGCCATTGGTGGGTCCGTCTACTCCTTTCGGGAGGGGGGGACTTCTTTTGTGATGACCCAAAAGGTCATCTTATGTTTTAGAACTCGATTCTACGCTCTTAAGCCTTAAAAGTCTCATTTTCACCATCCTCGATTTGCGCATGCAATCCGGGCGTGTTTCCGAAAAACTTTTATGTTGAAAATTGATGAAAATAAGAATTTTTACCTTAAAAGTTGATTTTAGTTGACTTCGATCAACATTTTTAGTAAACGGTCCCAGATCCATGTTTTGACGATCCCGGTGGGTCCGTATCAAATTATGGGACCTGGGCATATGCCCGGAATCGAATTCGGAGGTCCCTAGCTCGAGTTATGAATTTTTGATAAAACTTAAAAGTCTGAAAATTTATTATTTTTAAGAATTTGGTTGATGTTTGGCCTTGTTGATACCGGGTCCGTATTTTGGTTTCGGAGCCTGGTATAGGTCCAATATAATATTTATGACTTACCTGTGAAATTTGGTGAGAAACGGAGTTAATTTGACGTGATTCGGACGTCCAGTTGAGAAGATAGAAATTTTAAAAGTGTTCTTGAGAATTTCATTTGATTTGGTGCTAAATTCATAGTTCTAGGTGTTATTTTGGCGATTTGATCACGTGAGCAAGTCCGTATGATGTTTTTAGACTTGTGTGCATGTTTGGTTTGGAGCCCCGAGGGCTCGGGTGAGTTTCGGATAGGCTACGGGTTGTTTTGGACATAAAAATCTGGTATTTTTGTTGTAACTGGTGTCTGCTATGTTGTGCTTCGCGATCGCGAAGGGGAAACAGGGCTGGGGAGGATTTTACTCTACGCGAACGCGAGATCATGGTCGCGAACGTGGAGCATTTGGGGGAGTTGCTCTACGCGAACGCGACCCATCGAACGCGAACGCGTAGCTTTAGCTAGGCTGGGCAGGGGACCTGGGAACTCTATACGAACTCGAGCCTTGTCTCGCGAACGCGAAGGCAAGGCGGGCTAAGCCTTCGCGAATGCGTAAAGCCTCCCGCGATCACGTAAGTCCTTAGGAGGCTGCTCTTCGCGAACACGATAGTGTTCACGCGATCGCAATGAACACTGTCGCCCAGAACTTAACAAAATCCAAAAACGGGACTTAAGCCATAAAATCATTTTCTCAAAAACCAAACGAGATAGAGGCGATTTTCAAGAGATATTTTCTTTGCCAAAGTGTTGGTAAGTGATTCTAAACCATTTTCTTTCAATTACCCATTTCATTTCATGAATTTTCAACCTAAAATCTAGAGTTTTCATGGTAGAATTTGGGGTTTGAGTAGAAACTAGGGATTTCGGAAATTTGAGGATTTAGACCTCAATTTGAGGTCGGATTCCAAAACTAATTATATATCCGGGCTCGGGGGTGAATGGGTAAATGGATTTTGGTCCGAACCTCGGGTTTTGATTAAGCGGGCCCGGGGTCGATTTTTGACTTTTTGGTGGAAAATCTGGGAAATTTAATTTATGCAATATAATTGATTCCTTTAGCAATATTTGATGTTATTGAGTCATTTTTTGAATAGATACGAGTGGTTTGGAGGTGAATTCTAGAGGAAAAGCTGTGATTGAGAATTAAGTGGCCTTCGGAGCAAGGTAAGTGTTGTGTCTAACTCTGACTTGAGAAAATTAGGAACCTTACACTATTTGCTATGTGAAATTCATGTGAGCGGTGTATATGTGAGGTGACGAGTACTTATGCGCCGCCAATTTATCTGTTTTTCCATGTTTCTTCCGTTTTTCTTATATTGTCTCTTTCCTATGCCTAATTACTACGTGTTATTACTAGTGTTGTTAAATTAATCGTTCTTATCATGTTTACGGATTTTCTGGTGGTAATCGAGTATTTATTACAAAGTTGAGATTGATATTGTGGACCAAATGTTGAAGTAAGGCTTGTACTTGTTATTCTATCTCCATGTTTGTTGTTAATGCATTGCATTATGGTAAGGGAGAGTGTTAATGCACGAAGGGTGGTGCCGTGCCATATTGTGAGTATTAATGCACGAAGGGTGATGTCGTGCCATATTGTGAGTGTCAATGCACGAAAGGTGATGTCGTGCCATATTGTGAGTGTTAATGCACGAAGGGTGATGCCGTGCCATGATATAAGAGTTAATGCATGAAGAGTGATGCTGTGTCGTTTCTATTGTTTTTATGGTGAGATTGAGAGTAAAAGTACGAAGGGTGATGCCGTGCATTTTTCCTTTACTGTATTCGTTGTTTCTGTTGATTCATAGTGTATTGGTTGTTCCAGTTATCATTCTGCTGTAGTTCCTTATATTGTATTTCCCCCAGCATGTTTCCCCCTCCCGATACTTCATGTCTAACTCTTCATTAGTGTTATTTGTATATACACTGTTAAATTGTACATGTTGATTTGTATGTTCTTTGCCTTAGCCTCGTCACTACTTCGTCGAGGTTAGGCTCGACACTTACCAGTACATGGGATCGGTTGTATTGATACTGCACTCTGCACTTTCTGTGCAGATTTTAGTACCGGCTCGGGTTGATCGAGATTTCGCTATTGGACCACTATCCGGAGACTCAAGGTAGATTTGTCGACGTTCACAAACCTTGAAGTCCCCGTCTATCTTTTTTTCTCTTCTGTTTCTTTCAGTTAGACAGTTGTATTTTTTCAGACTATTACTTATAGTAAATTCTAGAATGCTCGTGAATTGAAACTCCAGATCCGGGTGGTAGAAATTAATGCAGTTTTTATATTATTCCGCACTCACTATATTTCATCTTAGCTAATTGTACTTATTTACTTAATGGAATAAGGATTGGTCAAATGATTCTCTAACGTTGGGTGTATTCTCCCCGAAAGCATTTTTGGCTCCGGGCATCAGCCCTTATCCGTGAGGGCTTTGATAAGTATTTGCTCAAGTTTGCTTTTTGCATCCTTTTCATATGCGGCTTCTGGTGTATTTTTCCCCGATAGTATTTTTTATTCGAGGCATAGATTCTTCCGGAACTAACCCTTTATCATGAGGGTTTTTATAAGAGAGGGCCCTCTTATGTTTACGGTGCTCTTGAAGAGGACGTCTCATGTTCATTACGGTACTAACATTTAAAGTACTTATTTAACTTTCAAATGACAAATTTAATTCATCGTTCAGACAAGAAACAAGATAAAAACAAAATGATCTTATTTTACTCCTTCTATTTTCAAAAAATACATAAATATTTGCTATGCTAAAAAGAAATTGCCATTACTTGTGGCTATCTTGTACAACTTATTTCTACGGGGCTGGTTACGCAATCCTCGGTCCCGATGATGCAGTTTGTTTTCGGATTTTTGCTTCCCGGTTGACGTGGAAGTCAATGTTGTCGTATCCTCATATCATTCCCCCTCCCCCCAGTGTTCGAATGCGAAGAATGCGAATTGGAACACTGGAAGTCTTGTGCCTTTAAAGATTCCACCAATGAATTACTAGATAATTCTTAACTCGGCAACATACCTCACTTCCCCTTAGGAACCCATGCTATCTAGCAAAAGACTATCTAATAATCCTCTAATAGTTCGTGCTCGTGAATGGTCGGGTAACCTTTGTTGTAGCAACTTAACTTCCCAGTGGAAATTTGCTAACGAGCCAAAGATTATCTAATCGTCCCCTAATGGAAGCTTGTTTATTTGCCTTGCTATCAAAGGTCTTATTGTTGCTGTCTTTGTAGTATGATTTCTATCACCACCTCATTAAAAACCTTGCCAGAAAAACCCAATTGGGACAAAAACTGAACGAAGGAAAAAAGAGTGCAGCACATACTTTCCGCTTGAATAATATTCATCAACAATAATATCTTTTGATGTGTACCACGTTCCAGTTGCTAGGAAAATTCTCTCCATTCTAGTTCTCCAGCTCGTATGAACCTTTCCTCCCATTGTAGCCCATTGTCGCATGCCATCTCTTTTGGTATTCCGAACCTGTAAATTATATTTTTCCACAGGAAATCGACCATTTCGCGTTCTCCGATCTTCCGATAAGGACCTGCTTCCACCCATTTAGAAAAATAGTCACTCAGAATTAAAAGAAACCTTACCTTTCCGAGAGCCAGTGACAGCGGTCCGACGATGTCTATCCCCCATTTCATAAACGACCATGGGGACAGAACCGAATGTAAGGGTTTTGCCGGTTGGTGTACTAGTGGTGCGTAGCGTTGGCACTTATCACATTTTCGTACAAAGTCTTTGGCGTCTTATTCCATGCGAGGCCAGTAATATCATGTCCGCACCAACTTCAACACCAAAGAATTTGCGCCTGAGTGATTGCCGCATATACCTTCGTGGACTCTCTTATAACATAATTAGCTTCTGACGCTCCTAAGCACCGGGTCAGCGGGCCTTGGAAGGATTTTCTATACAATTGGCCTCTCTTGGAGCTATAACGTGCAGCTTTGGCACGTAACGCCCGTGATGCTTTTGGGTCTTCGAGCAACTTTCCATGCTCGAGATAGTCGATTATCTTATTTGTCCAGTCCCAGACCAGACTAGTCGAATTTACCTCATAGTAACCATCCGTATCCAGGACTGAGTTCATCAGTTGTACTACCGTCCTTGACTCCGATCCCTTTATTTCCGTCGATGATCCTAAGTTTTCTCATGCATCTTCTTCTACGTTATCCTTCCTCGGGATATGAGTAATTGACCACTCCCGAAATCATGCCAAAAGAGCCTGGACCTTTACCACGTATTATTGCATACATTCTTCTTTGGTATCAAAGATCCCGTAGACCTGATTTACCACCAGCTGCTTCTTTGCATACGTTCTTCTCTGATGGCTTTCCTTAAGGTTTCCCCCGAAGGTGTGATTAAGACTATTCCGAGTCCGGACTTTTTTACGTTGGAAGCTACGTCCGTAAATAATTTCCAAACCCCCGATGTCGATTCTGACACCATTACTGCCTCCTTGGTTGCCAGAGGCAGTAGTGCCGGACTGAAATCGGCCACGAAGTCAGCCAAGACTTGCGACTTAATTGCAGTCCTTGGTTTATATTCTATTTCTAACTCACTCATTTCGACGGCCCATTTGACCAATCTGCCCGAGAGCTTAGGTTTATGGAGGATGTTCCGCAAAGGTAAAGTAGTCAGCACAGCTATCGGGTGACATTGGAAGTAGGGCCTCAACTTCCGAGCGGTGACTACGAGAGCTAAGGCCAGTTTTTCCAAATATGGGTTGCAAGTTTCTGCTCCCGTTAAAATTTTGCTAACGTAATAAATGGGAAATTATGTACCTTCGTCCTCCCAGACTAAAATTGCACTTACCGCAACTTTTGAAACCGCGAGGTAGACTAGAAATGTTTCACCTTCTTTTGGTTTTGAGAGAAATAGAGGGCTTGATAAGTACTTCTTCAGGTCTCTCAGAGCCTGCTGGCACTCCGTTGTCCATTTGAAATTATTTTTCTCTTTGAGCAGTGTGAAGAAGCGATGACATTTTTCCGATGACCGGGAAATAAACCTACTCAAAGTTACTAATCTTCCTGTGAGCCTTTAGACTTCCTGTACGTTCGACAATTGATCCGGGATATCCTCTATGGCCTTGATTTTTCAGTGTTTACCTCAATTCCCCTTTATGAGACCAGAAATCCCAGAAACTTACCAGAACTAACCTCGAACGCGCACTTCTCAGGATTAAGTTTCATGTTATGCTTTCTCAGGATGTCGAATGTTTCTTGCAAATTCTTAAGGTGATCACCTGCATTTAAAGACTTAACGAGCATATCGTCTATATAAAATTCCATAGTCTTTCCTATTTGCTTTTCAAACATCTTATTTATGAGACGTTGATAAGTGGCTCTAGTGTTTTTCAACCCGAAGGGCATCACATTGTAACAATATGTACCGAAATTCGTTATAAGTGAAGTCTTTTCCTGATCTTATGGGTTCATCTTGATTTGGTTGTACCCGGAATAAGCATCGAGGAAACTCATTAACTCGTGCCCGGCCGTGTCATCAATCATTTTATTCATATTTGGCAGTGGGAACGAGTCTTTCGGGTTGCCTTGTTAAGGTCTTTATAGTATACACACATACGAAATTTATTATTCTTCTAAGGAACTACTACTACATTGGCTAGCCAGTCAGGATATCTTACCTCTCGGATCGAACCGATATTAATCAAGCGGCTTACCTCTTCTTTGACGAACTTATTACTGGCCTCGGCAATAGGGCATTTCTTTTGTCTTACCGGAGGTACGTTGGGATCCAAACTCAGCTTGTGCACGGCTACTTCCGTTGGGATACCTATCATATCCTCGTGCGACTATGCAAAACAATCGGCATTAAATTTAAGGAATTCAATAAAATCATACCTGAGCTCCGGGTGCAGTCCTGTCCCCAAATGGAATTTTTTTCCTAGGAATTCTTCGAACAATGCAACTTTCTCCAGTTCCTCCGCCGTGGACTTCGTTGCATCCGTTTCTTCTGGAACTTTGAAATATCTTGGCACCTGATAATGTTCTGACGCTCTGCTCTTGGGCTAACTTCTTCTAGCTCGGGAGTAGCTGCCGGTTCCTGTAATTGCTATGTTGTGTGCTCCTTCCCTTTGCTACTGGGAAACGAAATTGCATCCATCTCCCTTGCTGCCGGTTGATCACCTCTTATCTGTTTGATTCCTTCGGGCATTGGATACTTCAGCAATTGGTGGTATGTTGAGGGTAAAACTTTCATCTAGTGTAACCATGGCCTTCCCATGATGATATTGTATCCCATGTCACCATCTACTACTTCGAAGAGAGTTTTTTTCATTACTCCTTCAGCATTCGTGAGCAGCAAAATCTCTCCCCGGGTTGTCACGCTCACAAGGTTGAATCCAGCGAGGAGCTTTGTTGCCGGAATAATGCTTCCGGTGAGTTTAGCTTGCTCCAATACTCTACATCGTATGATATTAGTCGAACTACATGGATCCACTAGAACGCGTTTAATCTTAAAATCTAACACATTTAAAGAAATTACCAGTGCATCGTTGTGTGGTAACAACAATCCGTCTGCGTCCTCCTCCGTGAAAGTGATATTGTCTTCCCGGAGACTTTTACTATGAGTTATTGATACTTTCGTCTTCTTCGCTGCCGAAAAGGTGACCCCGCTAATCTCATTCCCTCCGAAGATCATATTGATCGTTTGGCATGGGGGCTCTGCTCCTGCTTTCGAAGGTTCCGTGTTTGTCTCTATTACAACCATAATTGTTCTTAGCTCGGTCACTCAAGAATTCTCTGAGGTGACCATTCTTCAATAGTGTTGCCACTTCTTCCCGGAGGTGTCGGCAGTCCCATGTTCGGTTCCCGTTCATCCCATGGTATTCACACCATAAGTTGGGATCCTTTTAGATGGAATCGGATCTCATAGGTCTCGGGAATCGTGCATCTTTAATGTTTCTCATGACTGACACTAACTCCACTATACTGAGGTTGAAGTTATATTTCGATAACTTAGGGTAAGAAAGATCCCTAGACCCCGACGTCTCTTTATCCTGAAGTGATCTATTGTTTCGACCATGATCGGTCCCTCTGTCAATGGTGAACTTGTTTGCTGCCCGGAAGTTTCTGCCACGGCCTTCGGTCCGCTCGTAAGGCAAAAATCAGCCCCTCAAAGTCCGTCTGTCCGTGTCGAAGTCATCCTTTGATTTTTCTTTACTCTTCTCCTGTCCTTTGGACAATGATGTAGAACCGACCTGGTCATCTTCGATCCTTATCTTTGACTCATACCGGTTGTGGACATCTGCCCAAGTTGTTGCCTGAAACTCAAGCAGGTTCTCCTTCAGCTTCCGGGAAGCGTCTGAGCTTCTCGGATTCAATCCTTTGGTGAATGCTTCAGCTGCCCATTCATCCGGGACAACCGAGAGCAACATTATTTCTTTCGGGAATGGGGTAACGAACTCTCGTAATAATTTGGATTCTCCCTATGCGATCCTTAATATGTCGGCCTTCCGGGCTTGTATTTTTCTAGCCCCGGCATGAGCCTTGATGAAAGAATCCGCAAGCATCTCAAAGGAATCTATGGAATGCTCGGGTAATAATGAATACCACGTTAGAGCTGCCCTCATGAGAGATTCTCCAAACTTCTTTAGAAACACATATTCAATTTCGTGAGAAGCTAAATCATTTCCTTTTACCGTCATTGTGTAGGTGGTAATATGCTCCTGTGGGTCTGAAGTCCCATCATACTTTGGCACTTCAGGCATTTTGAACCGCTTCGGAATTAGTTCTGGTGCCGCACTCGGCTTGTACAGCAATTGAGTATACTTCTTCGACTCCTGGCCTTTCAATACTGGTGGGGCACCCGAGATTTGTCCATGTGGGCATTTACTTCCCTCATAAACCATAAAAGTTTATTTTTAAATGGGTCGTTCTCGTTGTTGAGACCGGATCCGCTCCCCCAGCCCCATCGGAGCCAACTTCACCCATGTGAGTGTTGTTGTCGACTCTTTGTGTTGTTTGGTTTGCGGGAACACCGGGAGGAATTGGATATTGTCTGTTTGCATTATTCGAAGCCCCAATAGCGCCTGCTTCAGCTCCGTCATAACCTTATCCTGTCGCATGAGATGGCCTAGAATGATCTTTTGTTGCTCTTGCAAGACCCTCACCGTATCCACGACATGCTCCTCATCAGCATCATCGAGAGTAGTGCTAAGAGATTTTTTGGCATAGACAACAACATACATGGAGTTTAAAAAAGAGTAACTATGGAATACATTAACCATGGTTATGAGGGAATTGTGCAAATGCCAATTTTGTTCAGAAGAAAACGAAATCTTTCTTCAAGCAAAGGTTTTGTAAAAATATCCGCCAACTGATTTTCAGTATTAATAAATTCTAACACAATATCTCCTTTAGCAACATGATCACGTATAAAATGATGCTTGATCTCAATGTGCTTAGCCCTAGAATGATGCACAGAGATTTTTGACAAACAAATTACACTAGTATTGTCACACATGATCGGAACAGAGTTAAGATGTAAATCATAATCTAACAGTTGATGCATGATCCATAGTACTTGTGTGCAACAGTTTCCTACTGCAAAATATTCAGCTTCTGTGGTGGATAAGGCCACACAGCTTTGTTTCTTGTTGTGCCAGGATACAAGGGATTTCCCAAGTAATTGACATGTTCCACTTGTACTTTTTCTATCAAGTTTATCTCCTGCAAAGTCTACATCTGAAAAACCTTTTAGATTAAAATTTTCTAGACTTTCATACCATAATTGTCACAACCCAAAATCCAACTAGTCGTGATGGCACCTAACCTAACCCGCTAGGTAAGCCAACATTTAATTATCTAATTCCAATAATAATTTTTAAAGCAATTTAAGTGAATATACATCTTAATCTTATACATCCCCCAAGAACTAGTAGTACAAATCATGAGCTTCTAAGAATAGAGTATACAAAACGGAAATGAAATAAATACATAGTCTGTTTGAATAATACATAAACAGAACTTTTATAAATTTTAAGCTACCCTGAACAAGAGGCAGCTACAACAGGAACGCAGGTACATCTTCAAGTCCCGCAACCATCAAGCACAGCAACAACATCAACCAACATCTGCACGCAATGTGCATAAGTATAGTATCAGTACAACCGACCCCATGTACTGAGTAAGTAACAAACCTAGCCGTAGGTTGAAAGTAGTGACGAGCTTTTACCAAGGTCAGGTCCACAACCAATAGTCCACAACAACATAAAGCAAATAATACCAGAAGTAACTCAGAGATAAAATGCTCAGGCAAATCATGATTTCAAAAATAATAGTTCTTCCTTTCAAAGACATCAGTGAAAACCCAAATCGTTTGCCGAAGTTGCCAAAAATATGAATAGTTTGAAAACAATAATTTCTCCCAAAAATCTTTTCAATAATAAAAAAGATGTTTTATTTTCCTTCCAGATAACCCGTGTAAAATAAATGCATCACTATGCCCATCTGTAAAAAAATGTGTGAGAAATCATGAATGATGTGATGTAGTACAACATGAGGAAAATATATCTCTATGCATGTATGTCATGTGTTCATGCCAATACGATGCAACTCAGTGATAAAATCATAAACAACCCCTCGGGCAGAACATCACTCATATACAATTCCTCAGGCAAACCTCGCAGTCACTCGTGCCACTCGGGCATACCTAACAATCACTCTTGCCACTCGGGCATACCTCACAATCACTCATGCCTCCCGGTCACTCAGTACTCGGCACTCGTCACTCACACTCAGTAGGTACCTAGGCTGATATCAAACATGCTGCGGCGTGCTACCCGATCCCATAAATATGCAACATGCTCCGGCGTGCAGCCCGATCCTATAAATATCCTCACAAATCAGGCACTCGGCCTCACTCAGTCATCAATCTCTCCAGTCTCTCGGGCTCACAATGTCATAAAAAATAGCCCAAAAATAATGATATGATGTATCCATAAATAACAGCAGAGACTGAGATATGATATGCAATGAAATGAATATGACTGAGTATGAATTTCAATTTAACACAATAATTCACAGCAATATGACCTCTGCCAAACCTGTCGAGGGTACTGCCTGTCATGCACCGGCGTGGCATCATTCCTCCCATTGCGAGTGTCACTGATTGAATCCTCGAAATGAGGCTGATCCCCTCGAATTTCAGGATTGTGCGCGTTGTTAACAGTGTTATCTGCTATTTTTTGTGATTTTTTCTAACACAAAATAATCAAATCACGTTAGTAAAAAAGGCAAGGATCAATTTAATTGCACTGCTATCTAGGCCCCACGGTGGGCGTCAAGCTGTTTACCCGTAAAATGGTACAGTTAAATTTATACGTGGTTTCTAGACAAGTGAACTAATTCGATCCTGAAATAATGCAATAATTGAAGAAATGTACAATACTTAGCCTTAAAATGTAGATGAAACAACAGAGATGACATTTTCGGGAGCAAGGTTTCTAGGCACAGCAATGATGAGATCGAAAAATGGGAAAGTAAGATTGTATTAAGCTTTGTATAGAACGTAGTGTAAGTTTTGTCACGACCCAATTTCACCTATAGGTCGTGATGGCGCCCAACGCTACAGCTAGGCAAGCCAAGTTAATAAATTAAGCATATATTGACAAAATTTAAAACCAAAAAAATAATAAAACACCAAATTCTACCAATGTGTGTGCCAAGACCTGGTGTCAAAAGTGTATGAGCATCTAATAAATTATATAAAACCTCAAATACTGTCTGGAATAAAAATAGACAGAATGAAAAATACAAGGAGAGACACTAGTAGCTACAGAACGACTCAGAAAGACAGCTCACCACTATGCCCCTGGATAATGTGGGTGTAAGACGATAGAACCCCCACTAGTATTTGCCTCAGGTCCTGCACAAAAACTGCAGCAAGTGTAGTATGAGTACGTAAACAACGTATACCCAGTAAGTATTAGGCCTAATCTCGAAGTGGTAGAGACGAGATGACCGACTTTGACACTCACTATAGGTCAATAATAATAACTGAAATACAACTAGAGTATCTAAATCAACATGATTCACAGAATTTACAATAATTTATTTAACCAGCGGAAATAATCATATTCCTTCAAATGCAAAAATTCCCAATATATTAATTAAATTGCTTAAATTCAAATAATTTCTAATTTATCAATTAATCTCATTTACAGGAATAACAATTAATTCCTTAACAAGCAGGAATAATAATTCATTAAATTTCAAGGATTCTCCAATTTATCAATTAGCTTCGCAAACTTGAAATAACTATTAAAGTATCGTATAATTATTATTATTAAGCACGATTTCTGCCGAGGACGTATGGCCCGATCCAGAGTGTTGTGTATACTGCCGAGGGACGTGCGGCATGATCCATAGATGCATCTATCCTGTCGAGGCGTTCGGCCCGCTCCACAGGAAAGGAGGACATTTTTCTTATGTACCTCCGGAAGGAGAGTATATTTATTATAAGATAAATTCGGGAGGAAGAATAATTTCTTTTAATAATTAATTAATTTAAACAAAAAATCAAGTATATGAGATTTTCATCTTTTAATATCTTTATCTAACAATTCACAATATATTCATATATATCAATTAATACTAATTAAATAAAGAATATAATTTACACAAGTAATTCATGCTTTGAGTCCTAAACTACCCAGACATTAGTATTTATAGTAGCTACGCACGGACTCTCGTCACCTCGTACGTACGTAGCCCCCCGCAATTAGCAATAATTATTCAATTTAATCCCTATGGGTAATTTCCCCCTCACAAGATTAGACAAGAGACTTACCTCGTCACAAAGTCGACTTTTCGATTACCACGTCGCGTTGATTCTCGATTCGATGCCGAAAAATCCAAAACTATCCAAATATTATACAAAATAATTAATATATGCTAAATGATTCGAAATTTATCTATTAAATAAATTACCTTATCCAAAATGGTAAAATTCCTAAAATTCACCCCGGACCCACGTGCTCGGATTCTGAAAATATTTGGATAAAAACGTTACCCATAATCTCAAGAACTTAAATATATAATTTCTACCCAATTCCATAACTATTTTCGTGGTTAAAATCTCACTTTTATAAAAATCTAGGTTTTTCATCTAAATCTTTGATTTCTAAGATTTACTAGTTATAATCTACCTATAATCTATGTATTTAACTCAAGGTGTGTAGAATTAACTTACCTTCAAATTGCTAGTTGAAACCCCCCTCTCAAAAGCTCTGAAATTGCCCAAATGTGGAGAGAAAACGGGAAAAAATGGTGAATTCCCGTTCTTTTAAGCTTTCTGCCAAACATGCCTTTTGCACCTGCGGAGGTTGGAACGCACCTACGCGTCAAGCCTCGCACCTGCGGAGGTTCCACTCGCCTGGACAATTCTCGCATCTGCGCGTCAAGCCTCGCACCTGTGCGTTCACAGGTGCGCCCAATATTCTGCACCTGCGATGGCAGGCCTCCCATTCCTTTTCCGCTTCTGCGAAGAAATCTCGCATCTACGAGTGCCGCGCCTGCGAGCTTCTATCGCATCTACGAATGTCGCACCTGCGACTGGCCAAGCACAGGTGCGATTCTGACAGTAGCTGGGAGCTTGAGTATTTTGGCTCCCAACTTCCCACTTGGTCTGAGCCTCGTTCGATTGACACTCGGGGTCCCCGGGACCCCGCCCGAATATACCAACAAGTTGAAAATCATAAAACGGACTCGCTCGAACTCTTGGAATGCGTAAAACAACATCAAATCTAAGAATCATACGCTAAACCAAATTGATTCAAACTTAAGAATTTCAAGTTCTTCAATTTACTTCCAATGCGTCAAAATATACTTAAACTACTCGGAATGACACGAAAATTTGCGTGCAAGTCTTAAATCACTATACAGAACTATTCCCAAACTCGGAATTTCAAACGGACTTCAATTACTCAAAATCCTACTCCAAACCAAATTTAAAGAATTTTAAACCTACAAATAGTTGATTTTTACTATTAAGCGCCAAAACGCTCCCGGGTTATCCAAAACCGGATTCGGATACACGCCCAAGTCCAAAATCATCATACGAACCTATTGGAACCGTCAAATCCCGATTCCGGGGTTGTTTTCTCAAAATGTTGACCGAAGTCAAACTTGTCCATTTAAAGCTAACTTAAGGAACCAAGTGTTCCGATTTCAACCCACACACTTCCAAATCCCGAACCAACCATCCTCGCGAGTCATAAATTAATAAAAGCATGTTCGAGGAGTTTTATTTTAGGGGACGGGTTTCTAAAAGTTAAAATGACCAGTTGGGCCATTTCATTCTCCACCTCTTAAACAAACGTTCGTCCTCAAACGGGTTTAGAATAATACCTGGAGTGCTAAATAAGTGTGGATATTTGCTCCGCATGTCCTCCTCGGCCTCCCAAGTCGCTTCCTCGACTGGTTGGCCTCTCCACTGGACCTTTACTGCAGAAATCCTCTTGGACCTCAACTGGCGAACATGTTTATCAACAATGGCAAATGGCTCTTCTTCATAACCCAAACTCTTAGCTAGCTGAACTGTGCTGAAGTCCAACACATGTGATAGGTCAGCATGATACTTCTGGTGCATAGATACATGGAAAACCGGATGAACTCCTGATAGACTGGGAGGCAATGCAAGCTCTTAAGCAACCTCCCCAACTTGTCTCAACACCTCAAATGGGCCTATAAACCTTGTGCTCAACTTGCCCTTCTTCCCAAATCTCATAATCCTCTTCATCGGCGAAACCTTCAAGAGAACTTTTTCACCTACCATGAAGGATAAATCACGTGCTTTCTGATCCGCGTAACTCTTCTGTCTGGACTGTGCTGTACGAAGTCGCTCCTGAATCAACTTTACCTTTTCCAAGGCATCCTTTACCAAATCAGTACCATATAACTTAGCCTTACCGGGCTCAAACCATCTGATAGGTGAACGGCATCGACGGCCATATAAAGCCTCAAATGGAGCCATCTCGATGCTGGATTGTTAACTGTTATTACAAGCAAACTCGGCCAAAGGCAGGAAACGATCCCACTGACCTCCAAAGTCAATCACACATGCCCTGAGCATATCTTCCAAAATCTGAACTGTCCACTCTGACTTCCCGTCGGTCTGCGGATGAAAAACTGTGCTGAGCTCTACACGGGTCCCTAATTCACTCTGTACTGCTCTCCAGAAATGTGAAGTAAACTGAGGGCCTCTATCTGATATGATAGAAATTGGCATACCGTGCAACCGAACATATCTCCTGAATATAAATCTGGGCCAACCTCTATGAAGTATACGTAGTGACAACAGGAATAAAATGTGCCGAATTGGTCAACCTGTCAATAATGACCCAAACTATATCAAACTTCTGCAAGGTCCGCGACAACCCAACTTCAAAGTCCATAGTGATTCATTCCCATTTCCACTCTGGTATAGTCATCTGCTGAAGTAGGCCACCTGGCCTATGGTGCTCATATTTAACTTGATGGCATTTTAGACACCTAGCTACATACTCAACTATGTCCTTTTTCATTCGTCGTCACCAATAATGCTGCCTCAAGTCACGATACATCTTCGTAGCACCTGGATGAATAGAATACTGAGAACTGTGTGCCTCCTCCAGGATCTTTTTCCTCAGTTCATCCACATTAGGAACACACAGACGATCCTGGAGTCGCAGAACACCATCTGCACCAATAGTAACTTCCTTGGCACCACCTCGTAGTAACGTTTCTCGAAGAACCATTAAGTGTGGATCATCATACTGGCGAGCCTTGATCTGCTCAAATAGTGAAAACTGAGCTACGACACATGCAAGAACTCGGCTGGGCTCTGAAATATCTAGTCGCACAAGTCTATTGGCCAATGACTGGATATCCAAAGCTAATGGCCTCTCTTCTGCTGAAATGAAAGCCAAACTACCCATACTCTCCGCCTTTATACTCAAGGCATCCGCACCTATATTTGCTTTACCTGGATGATATAGGATAGTAATATCATAATCTTTTAGTAATTCCATCCATCTGCGCTGCCTCAAATTTAAGTCCTTCTGCTTGAACAAATGCTGCAAACCGCGATGATCAGTATAAACTTCACAAGACACCCCATAAAGATAATGCCTCCAAATCTTAAGGGCGTGAACAATCGTAGCTAACTCTAAATCATGTACCAGATAATTCTGCTCGTGAGGCTTCAACTGACATGAAGCATATGCAATAACCCGCCCTTCCTGCATTAATACACAACCCAAACCAATGCGTGAAGTGTCACAATACACTGTATACATTCCCGAACCGGAAGGTAACACTAACACTGGTGTTGTAGTCAATGCTGTATTGAGCTTCTGAAAGCTTGCCTCACAATCATCGGACCATCGAAACTGAACACCCTTCTGGGTTAATTTGGTCAAAGGTGCTGCAATAGATGAAAAACCTTTCACGAACCAACGATAATAACTTGCTAAACCCAGAAAACTCCTGATCTCAGTCGTCGAAGTGGGTCGATGCCAATTCTGAACTGCCTCAATCTTTTTGGGATCAATTTTAATACCTTCGCCCAATACAATATGTCCCAAAAATGCTACAAACTCTAGCCAAAACTCACATTTAGAGAACTTAGCATATAGCTTTTGTTCCCGTAATGTCTGAAGCACTACTCTCATATGCTGCTCATGTTCCTCCTTACTGGGCGAGTAGATCAAAATGTCATCAATGAAGACAATGACAAATGAATCAATATATGGCCTGAATACCCTGTTCATCAGATCCATAAACATTGCCGGGGCATTAGTTAAACCGAAAGACATTACCAAAAACTCATAATGACCATATCTAGTACGGAAAGCAGTTTTCGGAACATCTGAATCTCGAATCTTTAACTGATGATACCCCGACCTCAAGTCGATCTTAGAGAACACCCTAGCACCCTGCAACTGGTCAAATAGGTCATCAATACACGGCAATAAGTACTAGTTCTTAATAGTAACTTTGTTCAATTGGCGATAATCAATACACATTTGCATTGTGCCATATTTCTTCTTCATAAATAATACCGGTGCACCCCAAGGCGATACACTCGGTCTGACGAACCCTTTGGCTAGTAACTCTTCAAGTTGTTCTTTCAACTCTTTCAATTCTTTCGGAGCCATGCGATACGGTGGGATAGATATAGGCTGAGTATCTGGAGCCAAGTCAATACAGAAATCAATATCCCGATCAGGTGGCATACCTGGAAGATCTGAAGGAAATACATCAGAGAACTCCCGAACTATAGGCACTGAATCAATAGCCGGAGTCTCTGCGGTGGCATCCCGAACATAAGCTAGATAAGCTAAACAACCCTTCTCAACCATGTGTTGAGCCTTTATAAAAGAAATAACCCGATTAAATGAACTAACCGTCGAACTCTTCCACTCCAGCCTAGGCAAAGATGGAATAGCCAAGGTAACAGTTTTGGCATGACAATCTAGAATAGCATGATATGGAGATAACCAATCCATACCCAGAATAATTTTAAAATCAGTCATCTCGAGCAATAAGAGATCTGCTCTAGTTTCATAACCACTGAATGTAATAATACAAGACCGGTAGATCCGGTTCACAATAATAGAATCGCCTACAGGAGTGGACACATAAATAGGAGTACTCAAGGACTCATGATAAACACCCAGGAATTGAGCAAATAGAGATGACACATATGAATACGTGGATCCTGGATCAAATAATACTGAGGCATCTTTGCCACAAACAGAAATAATACCTGTAACCACAGCATCTGAGGCCTCTGCATCTGATCTAGCCGGAAAAGCATAGAACCGAGCTGGAGCGCTAACTACCTGGCTTCCGTCTGGCTGACCACCACCTCTAGGACGCCCCCTACCCACCTATCCTCCACCTCTTGGTGGTCAGACTACTGGTGGAGCAACTGGTCCGGTAAGCATAGGCTACTGACCCTGCTGTACTGGTCTACCCTGAAGCCTGGGGCAAAACCTCCGCATGTGACTGGGATCCCCGCACTCGTAACAACTCTTCGGTGCGATGGGCTACTGACTAAGAGTCTGGCCCTGGGGACCTGAATACCCACTGGGAGGACCCTGAATAGCTGGTGGGTGGTAAGAACTCTCTAGTATAGCACTGAGAAAAGGTCGCACTGGAGTACCCCGAGGAGGTGGTGGTGCTGGAAATGGGGTTCTGCTGGATTGCCCTCTCACGAACTGACCTCTGCCCCCAGACGGAGCACCTTTGAACTCTCCAGAGTACCTGAACTGCTTATCTCTCATAATCTGCTCTCGGCTCCGCTGACGCACACCCTCAATCCTTCGGGCTATCTCCACAACTAGCTCATAAGAAGTACCCATCTCAACCTCTCGAGCCATAGTGGCCTGAATGCTAGTATGTATACCGGCTACAAACTTCCGCACTCTCTCCACCTCAGTAAGGAGTATCATAAGTGCATGGCGAGATAATTCAGAAAACCTCACCGCATAATTGGTCACTGACATTTGACCCTGCTGGAGCTGCTCAAACTGAAACCGCAACTCTTCCCTCTGGGAGGGTAGAATATATCTGTCTAGAAAGATACAGGTGAACCTGTCCCAAGTCACAGGAGTAGAATCTGCTAGTCTGCCAAGAACATAAGACTGCCACCATCTACGGGCCCTGCCCTCTAGTTGAAAAGTAGCGAAGTCAACCCCATGAGATTCCAATATCCTCATATTGTGCAGTCTGTCCCTGCAACGATCAATGAAGTCATGTGGATCCTCATGTCGCTCACCCCCGAAGACAGGAGGATGTAGTCTATTCCATAGGTCCAATAGTTTCTGAGGATCGGCGGCTACAGCTTGCCTGGGCTCAGGTGTAGCTGCTGCCACTGGCTGGGCTCCACCCACTGGTAGTGCACCCTGGGTCTAATATATAGCAGCTGCCTGTCCATGAGCCTACGCGGTAGGAGTCTGTGATCCCCTGCCAGCCTGAGATGTGGCTGGGTCTGCCGAAAATAAACCGGCCTGAGTCATATTGTCCATGAACCGCAGCATACGACCCATGACATCTTGAAATCCCGGTGCAGATGTGAAATCCACTGGAGCTGGCTCTGCCATAAGCACCTCATCATGTTCCTCAACAATGGGGTTCTCTGCTGGACCCACTGGCGGCATAACTGGAACAGTCCTCGTACGTCTCACCCTCTACCACGGGCTGGAGACCTCCCTCGGCCTCTACCTCGGCCTCTAACAACTGGGGGAGTAGCTCTTCCCTGGTCTGAAACCTCATTCGAGTGCGTTCTCACCATCTGAGAGAGAATAAGAGAAGGACATTTAGAACTACATCAATTGCACGATGGAATATGAAGAAAGGTAATTTCCTAATACCTTATAGCCTCTCGAAGATAAGTACAGACGTCTCCGTACCGATCCGCAAGACTCTATTAGGCCTGCTCATAACTTGTGAGACCTACGTGAACCTAGTGCTCTGATACCATGTTGTCACGACCCAATTTCACCTATAGGTCATGATGGCGCCCAACACTACAGCTAGGCAAGCCAACTTAATAAATTAAGCATATATTGACAAAATTAAAAACCAAGAAAATAATAAAACACCAAATTCTACTAAAGTGTGTGCCAAGACCCGGTGTCACAGGTGTATGAGCATCTAGTAGATTATACAAAACCTCAAATACTGTCTGAAATAAAAATAGACAAAATGAAAAATACAAAGAGAGACACTGTAGAACGACTCAGAAAGGCAGCTCACCACTATGCCCCTGGATAACATGGGTGTAAGACAATAGGACCCCCACTAGTACTTGCCTCAGGTCCTGCACAAAATGTGCAGCAAGTGTAGTATGAGTACGTAAACAACGTGTACCCAGTAAGTATCAAGCCTAATCTCAAAGTGGTAGAGACGAGATGGCCGACTTTGACACTCACTATGGGTCAATAATAATAACTAAAATACAACTAGAATATCTAAATCAGCATGATTCACAGAATTTATAATAATTTATTTAACCGGCGAAAATAATCATATTCCTTCAAATACAACAATTCCCAATATATTAATTAAATTCCTTAAATTCAAATAATTTCCAATTTATCAATTAATCTCATTACAGGAATAACAATTAATTCCTTAACAAGCAGGAATAATAATTCATTAAATTTTAAGGATTCTCCAATTTATCAATTAGCTTCGCAAGCTTGAAATAACTATTAAAGTATCGTGTAATTATTATTATTAAGCACGATTTCTGCCGAGGACGTACGACCCGATCCAGAGTGTCGTGTACACTGCCGAGAGACGTGAGACACGATCCATAAATGCATCTATCATGTCGAGGCGTTCGGCCCCCTCCACAAGAAAGGAGGACATTTTTCTTATATACCTCCGGAAGGAGAGTATATTTATCATAAGATAAATTCGGGAGGAAGAACAATTTCTTTTAACAATTAATTAATTTAAATAAAAAATCAAGCATATGAGATTTTCATCTTTTAATATCTTTTATCTAACAATTCACAATATATTCATATATATCAATTAATATTAATTAAACAAAGAATACAATTTACACAAGTAATTCATGCTTTGAATCCTAAACTACCCGGACTTTAGCATTTATAATAGCTACGCACGGACTCTCGTCACCTCGTGCGTACGTAGCCCCCGCAATTAGCAATAATTATTCAATTTAATCCCTATGGATAATTTTTCCCTCACAAGATTAGACAAGAGACTTACCTTGTCTCAAAGTCCACTTTCCGATTACCACGTCGCGTTGAATTCTCGATTCGACGCCAAAAAATCCAAAACTATCCAAATATTATATAAAATAATTAATATATGCTAAATGATTCGAAATTTATCTATTAAATAAATTACCTTATCCAAAATGGTAAAATTCCTAAAATTCACCCCGGGCCTACGTGCTCGGATTCTGAAAATTTTTGGATGAAAACGTTACCCATAATCTCAAGAACTTAAATATATAATTTCTACCCAATTCCATAACTATTTTCATGGTTAAAATCTCACTTTTATAAAAATCTAGGTTTTTCATCTAAATCTTTGATTTCTAAGATTTACTAGTTATAATCTACCTATAATCTATGTATTTAACTCAAGGTGTGTAGAATTAACTTACCTTCAAATTGCTAGTTGAAACCCCCCTCTCAAAAGCTCTGAAATTGCCCAAATGTGGAGAGAAAACGGGAAAACGGGAAAAAATGGTGAATTCTCGTTCTTTTAAGCTTTCTGCCAAACATGCCTTTCGCACCTGCCGAGGTTGGAACGCACCTACACGTCAAGCCTCGCACCTGCGGAGGTTCCACTCGCCTGGACAATTCTCGCATCTGCGCATCAAACCTCGCACCTGCGCGTTCGCAGGTGCTCCCAATATTCCGCACCTGCGATGGCAAGCCTCCCATTCCTTTTCCGCTTCTGCGAAGAAATCTCGCATCTGCGAGTGCCGCTCCTGCGAGCTTCTATCATATCTGCGAATGTCGCACCTGCGACTGGCCAAGCGCAGGTGCGATTCTGACAGTAGCTCGGAGCTTCAATTTTTTGGCTCCCAACTTTCCACTTGGTCCGAGCCTCGTCCGATTGACACTTGGGGTCCCCGGAACCCCGCCCGAACATACTAACAAGTTTGAAATCATAAAACGGACTCGCTCGAACTCTTGGAACGCGTAAAATAACATCAAATCTAAGAATCATACCCTAAACCAAATTGATTCAAACTTAAGAATTTCAAGTTCTTCAATTTACTTCCAATGCGTCGAAATATACTTAAACTACTCAGAATGACACGAAAATTTGCGTGCAAGTTTTAAATCACTATATAGAACTATTCCCAAACTCGGAATTCCAAACAGACTTCAATTACTCAAAATCATGCTCCAAACCAAATTTAAAGAATTTTAAACCTTCAAATAGTTAATTTTTACTATTAAGCGCCAAAACGCTCCCGGGTTATCCAAAACCCGATTCGGACATACGCCCAAGTCCAAAATCATCATACAAACCTATTGGAACCGTCAAATCCCGATTCCGGGGTCGTTTTCTCAAAATATTGACCGAAGTCAAACTTGTCTATTTAAAGCTAACTTAAGGAACCAAGTGTTCCGATTTCAACCCACACACTTTCAAATCCCGAACCAACCATCCCCGCGAGTCATAAATTAATAAAAGCATGTTCGAGGAGTTTTATTTTAGGGGACGGATTTCTAAAAGTTAAAATGACCGGTTGGGTCATTACAAGTTTAGCCAGGAAATTCGTATCCTTTACATTGATATCTGGGCTTACTATTTATAGCTGTGTCTAGAGAAGGAGGTCCTAGGATCATGCCCTCCTTTAATGTCAATTATGAGGGTCATTGATGAAGATGTAACGGTAAACATAGATCCCAAATTCTATGTAACGGGTCGTCGCTATTAATGCTGCAGAATATTCCTTATTAAATGCTACTGGGCACATAACATTTAATACACCTTTATGAATGGTATCTCTTCCAGTGACAAGCGGAATGACTGCGTTCGGTTTTCGTCCATCCCCTTCTTGGATTCCACGTGTCATATCCTATTTCAGCCTACACACTATACTTGACCAAAAAGTCAAATCCCAAACAGCTCGAATTGAAGGCGACTTCCCTTCACCATAGTGTTGAATTGAATTATTAGAATTCAGAAGGAGCTAGTTACAATACCTAAGGACCACAAAAAGAAGAAAAAATATTAAAGGCACCAATAGCAAAAGAAGAAGAGAGGAAGGGAGAAGCTTCCCATGTATTAATAGTACTCTAATCTATATATATATATATATATATATATATATATATATATATATATATATATATATATATATATATATATAATGCAGGGACAAGAGCCGGTGACGTGGCAAGCCTCTTTATTCATGAATTGCATTTATCTTTTATCATAATTTTTTGCCTTTTCCTTTCATTCTGGCCACAAAAAAATAACAGTCGTCAAAAACACCGGTTAAAAAAACCAACGGTTTCTATCTATACTTTCTACAACTGTGTTTCTTCCTACACTTTCTCGTTATTCTATTTTCTTTATTGTTCCTGCTCTATGCTTTTCAATCTACTTTTCTTATTTCACATGCTAACCTCTATGTTCTTCCCTCATTGTCTTTTTCACTTTGCCTCCAGTTATATGCATTTTGGTTTTTTATTCGACTCCATCTTTAAATCACTTCGCTGCTACCATTACATTACTGGAGAACCGGATAAAATATCCTTAAAAGAACCAAACATGAGATGCATATTTGACGCCCATGAAGTGTTTGAAAAAAGGTACTATAGGAAGACATTGCCCACCCCCACGGCTTTAGGAAATGGTGCTATCTCAACAGGTCGGTAATTCTCATAGTAAATATTACCAAGGACATGATTTTTTTTAAAAAAAAATGGGAAGTGAATATCTTGTGATCGTTCAATTGCATGATCTAAATGTACAATTACACCTTCACTCAAGGACACAATTTTTTCCCTTGATGGGAGATGGTGCGGAAAAGGAACAAAAGGGCGTGCAAAATTTGAAGGAACATAACAACGTGAAAAAGTTTGAGAAACTAAGGATGTGTTTTATATGGAAAACAAGAATGCCGTTTTACTTATATGTTTAATAATGATAACGAACTTCATTAACAATATCTTTAAATATTGATTATAGTTTAGTGATATGGAGTTTAGACTATATTAGATTATTATTGTAGCCTCGGCTATTTGTATTGTATAGTGGTAAAAATTCCTGTTAAATCTTAGTATCTTTCAATTATACAGAAGTGTTGCAATATTAGTGTTAGTATATTTGTTCTGCTCTATTATGATTTCCTGCTCTACTCTTTTTGTGTGATTAGAGAGCGGCTTATGCATTTAATATCGCAGCAACATATCGTTGATGGTCACAAAAAAGACTTTTTTTGCAACAGCATTGTGATGATATATATTCTATCTCATATTCTTGTGTGCACTCTATTATCTAAGTGTTCTTTACTCCTTAGTGAAGAGATGATGTTGATTAAATTTTATCCCATATTTAGTTTAGTGAAAAGATGATGTGATTGAATAAACTTTATCACATATTTAGTTTAACAGAGTAATTTCATGTCTACTATATATTATAAACAAAATTATAACAGATAAAAACAGTGAATACACAACTCAATGTTGATTAATCATTTAGGCCATGTATGTCATTACTCGCAAATGTTAACTACTTTTTTCCCCTCCTGAATTATTGGTCATGTTAGGCAGTACCTCTCATGATCTACACTTTATACCATTCTCCTGAATAACAAATTAGGAAGTAGTAAATGTGGCACCAATAATAGAAGTGCTTCCACTGATTCAAAGCCAAAGTGCAGAAGAGCTCTTAAACAAAATAAAAATAAAATAGGAAAAGAATGAGAAGACGAGAAGCTGATCAACATCTTAATTCCAACCATCACCTAATCATGAGTGACATCTTGAATCTACATGCTCCAATAGTGTCTTTCCACAACCATCACCTTGATCTAATGCATTTATCTATTGTCCGTCTAGAGTGAAAGTAATTTCCCAAGTAGTTAAGTGTTAAAAGTATATTCTTTATACCATACTGCTATTTATCTATGTTAAGTGGTATCTTTTTATTTTCTTTCTTTATTTGTAGTAAATGATTGTCTGATGAAATAGAATAATTATAACGTTACAGGTTTTTAGGATGATCTTAGTATTGACACTTCAAATGGATCGTCCCAAACAAAAAGGCCTCGCACGGTGAAGGAAGCTCATGATAAGGATGTCAAAAGCCGGGAGATCTATTATCATATGACAATGCCTGAGAAAGGAGCAATTTTGTCTGCAACAATGCCTCAAAAATCGAGAGGCAACACGTAATCGTCTTCTTCCAAACATAAATCATGTCAATTGCCTCTCAATTGCAGGGTAGTCTTGCTATTACAACCTCCTGTTCTATTTGAGAAACATGTTAGAATATTAAATCTGCTATTTCCTTCTTTCCTCATATATCATATATATACATAATAGTAATGCATGTGTGATCTCTATGTATATTACTAATTTTTTAAATAATCGTGTCCGGCGAGCTTGCGTATCCTTAAGTTCATTTTTTAAAAATTTCATGTAGTGGTTACTTAGCGTCAATGTTTTTCCCTCATTGGATTTATTTGACAAGGGAAAAGATGTGGTTCATCCTTTTTTGTGTTTTTGAAAAAGGCAAGCCCCAAAGCTATATTGCCCCTTTATGTTTCTTCATGTATTATGTGCAGACTTCTAATCAAGAATCTTATACCAAGTTTTCACAAGTTCTTAAGTGCAATACTTATTGTCAAGAATTAAACTATAAACTGAAAAATTTGTTATTGTTGCTCTCATTATTTTTTGATAAATCTATCGATGCTTATTTGAATGAGAACAAGAACTTGAACATTGTATAAATTCAGCTTTATTTGCCAACAACTGCAGTATACAATAATTATTGCTATTTTGGTACTTGGACATAGATAACGGTTCAATCCCTCTAAATTTCTCTCAACTGAACCCTGTATTTGGCTCTGTTAATTATTCACTGCTTATTATTTTTCTTTCCTTTGTCGGATGATACAGCTATTCGGATATGATCCTTAAATAACTAGGCCTCATCTCTATTTGATTTCTTAGTAATTATAGTAGCTAATCTGCATTTATCTTTATAATGACAGATTATGTTATGAGAGTCATCTGAATTGCATCGAGATAATGCCAGCGTATTCCCTTCTATAATGGTTTTAAAGCCACCGGCAGATTCTTGCAACTTAGCTTAATGCATTAACTGTGAATCAAATTTCAGTTATACTTTTACTAAATGGGAGCCAGGATGTATATGGAACTGGATGTGATTTTGCTAGACAATATGGGAGATTACTGTATTATCCTTAGGAGATGTGCTTTAGAGTGAAGACTCGGACTTCCATAAATATGAAAGAAACTTTGCATAGTGTTGGTTCATGTTCTTTGTCATAACATACTGTAGCTCTCATGGTGGCTTTCTTGGTGGTTTAATTTTTGACTTTTTTCTTAGTTTCGTAGTATTTTTGGGTTTCTTATCTTAGTATTTTTTTTCCTGATTTGAATTTCTCTTAAGGATTTGGAATAGCAGACTCAATATCTCATCATACTACTTATCTCATTTAAGTTGTGAGGAAGATATCAATGAAAAAGGTAACTATTCGAGAAAGAATAAGCAGTTCATGACTAATTGCTTTGTGTGTTACAAGAGTCGGGAGGGGTTGATGCATTTCCATTCTACTGCCACCTTACTGTCACGCCCCAAACCTGAAGGGACGTGGCCGGCACCCGGTACCATACTCGGCCCGAGCGTACCACTCTGTAACTGTGAACTCTAGAGGAATAACCCTCAACCTACGCCGATGAGACCATATTCTGAATCATCTAAAAATATCGTCTGTCTCATCTAAGGGGTAAACATACCCAAAAACTCATATATATATATATATATATATAAATGTACAGACTGAGGAGGCCGCCGTGAACATCTACTGTTATACAAACTATACAGGACTTGTCTACAAGCCTCTAGAGATAGTTGAACTGTATCATGGTCGGGACAGGGCCTCGACCTACCCATCAAACCTGTATATATATAACAGACTCCAAGGTCTAGACCTGGTAACTCCGGGGAAGTGGAGCTTACCAACCAAGCTGATATTTGGCTCTGTCTACTGGGAAGGTCTATCCAGCTGTCTATCAGGACCTGCAGGCATGAAATGCAGCGTCCCCAACAAAGGGACGTCAGTACAAATAATGTACTGAGTATGTAAGGCAACAAAATAACTGAAAGCTGAAACTGAATTGATGATATAATAACGAAATGTAACTGGGAGTCAAAAATAATCTGAATATATGCTTACCTGCTGATACTGACTCAACTCTCTCCATATAGTATGTAAAAAAGTTGTCCGGCCCTATAAGGCTCGGTATGTGTAACTGCCCTGCCGTAGTAGGCTCGCTCATAGGCGCTCGGCCATACTAGGCTCTGTATCTCGGCCATTCTGGGCTCGCTCATAGGCGCTCGGCCACAGTAGGCTCGGTATATACTTACCATCTGATCAGAGGTTGCCCAATAGGGGCCTGCCCATCGATTATAGCTCGATGGTAATGAAAATACTGTAATACTGTATATATAGGCTTGCTGCTCTCTTGACTGAAAGAAGACAATACTAAAATTGAATATAGAGTCTCGATAAGGAATAATATTGTAACTTATGAGACTAGAATAGTGTGAATAAATTCATGAATATGAACTTCTCTTTTTGTCTCATTACTAACACATGTAGCTACGAGATCATGCCAAAATGAAGGAAGGCTTAGCCTTAACATACCTTATCACAATATTTCCAATCACCAACTTGAACTCACCTCTTCTCACCTTAATCTACAACAACGATAATAATACTATCATTAAGTTACGAAAGGTACAACTAACGCACAACGAACGACAAGCTTATTTTGTATTAAAACGGACAGCATCTCCCCTATAATCCTTACTTCTTCCAAATTCAAGATAACACCACAACACCAAAAACAACAATAAGAACATATATACATTAGTTTCCAACCTTATGCATACCATACAATACTACAAAACAGCCCAACACACCCCAATCGCTTCATACACAAAACGACCACCGTAGTAGTGTCAACAACCCGAAATTGTTACGATGAACGACCAGCCCAACATCCTGCATTTATGTGGTGTTTCTCCACACCCTTCCTCCTCCAAAACTCTCACAAAACAGTAGTAAAAGATGCTGCCCAACAGCACAACAAAACAGTCCACAAAACAGTCCGCTACAAGTGAATAACTCGAACTCACGGCTTCCGATCACCGTCCCGTGAGTTCTTACAAGTATAGAACGACTTACCATGAATTTACAGCAGACAAAATGGATGAAAGAGAGCAGTAAACTCACCTTATTTGTTGGATAACTCAGCTCCTATCTTGGTTCTTCAAACTCTAGGTTTTACCTCCAATTAGAACTTGAAAGGGAGAGAAAATCAATTAGGGTTTGTGGGAAATTTTTGGGAGGATTTGTTTGCAGAGCTTATGTCTGATTATTATGCTCTATTTTAAGTCTAATATATGAAGAAAATAGGCCTTTAAAAGGCCTCTTTGGACGACCCGAAATGGCCCATTTTTGGGCTTTCATTTAAGCAAGTAGGTGACACACCTACTTGTCACCTAGCAGCTTGCGCAGTATCGCAAACATGCCCATATCTCTCTACTCCGATGTCGTATTGACAAACGGTTTAATGCGTTGGAAAATAGACTCATAGATCTTTAATTTGATGTGTGGAACACCCCATAAATCTAAGTATATTGGGAGAAAATTGCAGTTACATTTGACCCAAAGTTTCTGTAAAACTTATGAACGTAACTTGTGATGACTTTCATCGACTTTTGTTCCACCACTCGCTTGACTTCAAAACATAACACACGACTATCATACGACTAACATAACTCATAACATAACCTACTTATCAATTTAAACACCCTGGTCTCACTCCAAAAGTACATGTTATAACATTCCCAATTTGTCGACTTTCGACGAAACATTATTTGTTTTCAATTCCTTTAGCTTGTGAAACTTCCAACCATCTTTGTACTTGTTGTTAATGATCTTTAATATTTGTAACCTCCGAGGTAATATGATTAACTTACTTTGCAAACTTTTCAAATATGATTTCACTTCTGAGCTTACATCAATTGACTTATGACGACTCATACGTACGAAAACATGGGTTGTAACATCATTCCCCCCTTTGGAACATTCGTCCTCGAATGTTGACTGGTGCACTTATCAGTCTCATAACCTATTGCTCTCATAAATACTTTATTTCTGGCCTTTCCATCTAGGCAATTGTTCTATGAATAAATCCATAGGCCAGGGCATTCCCCCCTTTAGGCCTCTTCTGACACCATGACTTTTGGTCTGAATCCTTCCAACCTCGTAATTATTGCGACCTTCTGTCATTCATCTTGTACGACTTTATCCTTATATGTGTGCCTATGCGACTCTTCTGTTCCTTTTCCTCCAGCTTTTAGCCAATCTCTAGGCCTCACTTTGGGAACATATATAGAACTATGACAAGTTGTTCCTCCCAGTGTATATAGGTGTAGTAAAGTTCTTCGCTCGGTAATTTGTCAAACTTACGACTGTTGCGATATCTTGTTTCGTAGCCTTGTAAATATATCCTTATTGATTTACTACATCTAGGTAGGTCATACTACACTATCACACTTGCTTCCGTTTATTATTGCCGAGGTTTGCTACCCAACTCCATGTTACCTCTCGCTTCTTATCCTATATGTATAAATCTAAGTCCTTTAGTTCTTCCTCATTACTGTTCATCTTAAAAATGAAGGCCTGATATCATCTCATACTTTGGAACTTGTATCTGCCTATTGTTGATTCACCTTAATGTGGATCTATAATCTACCATTGATAACTTGAAACCTCTTACATAATACATTGTCCTTAGGGATCACGTCTCATTAGGAAACATCTGAAGTTATTTTCTTGATCCATCTAGGGATGATACTATACTTCAATAAGTGTATTTCATCGCATCCCAACGTGATTCATCTTATAAGGGGTATTCTAATCTCATGCAATTCATGAGTTTCCCTCCTCTTTGAATCATTAACCAATCAATAGCCTTAACGTTATCCTCTTATATATCACAATTACACCATTATTCTACTACCAGGGCAACATTTTATCTCTTCAAATTTCTCATAGTCTTAGACTCCTCTGAGTTCGTTCAGGCTATACTGAGTTATTTTTTTTTTATAACTTACGGAAACCATCAGTTCTCTTGTTTTGATGGGCTTAATTCTGAGGCCTTACCTATTCTCGTCAGCTTCTCAATCACCTCTGCTTATCCTTACTCATGTCCGCCTAAAACCATGTTTCTCTACCATACTTTATCTTGTGACCTACACATATTTATTTATAGTACTCACAACCTTCCTTTAACTTTCTAGCACCATACATTTCCTTATGTTATTCAGGAACTTCAAGCGGGACATCAAATTGTCTCTAACTCTTCTTTACTCTCTTAACTAGACCTCTCGGTACTTGGAAACTATAGGCTAGAAGATATGTCCCTGACAACACCACTATCATTTGTGGGTACTGAATCATGGCGCTTCCAGCCCGCTATCTGATGTATGGACTATTCACAACCTTCTACATTTGAGCATTTCGTACCTTCTTAACCTTTACCTTGGTTATGAGTTATGTTAGTCGTATGATAGTCGTGTGTTATGTTTTGAAGTCAAGCGAGTGGTGGAACAAAAGTCGATGAAAGTCATCACAAGTTACGTTCATAAGTTTTACAGAAACTTTGGGTCAAATGTAACTGCAATTTTCTCCCAATATACTTAGATTTATGGGGTGTTCCACACATCAAATTAAAGATCTATGAGTCTATTTTCCAACGCATTAAACCGTTTGTCAATACGACATCGGAGTAGAGAGATATGGGCATGTTTGCGATACTGCGCAAGCTGCTAGGTGACAAGTAGGTGTGTCACCTACTTGCTTAAATGAAAGCCCAAAAATGGGCCATTTCGGGTCGTCCAAAGAGGCCTTTTAAAGGCCTATTTTCTTCATATATTAGACTTAAAATAGAGCATAATAATCAGACATAAGCTCTGCAAACAAATCCTCCCAAAAATTTCCCACAAACCCTAATTGATTTTCTCTCCCTTTCAAGTTCTAATTGGAGGTAAAACCTAGAGTTTGAAGAACCAAGATAGGAGCTGAGTTATCCAACAAATAAGGTGAGTTTACTGCTCTCTTTCATCCATTTTGTCTGCTGTAAATTCATGGTAAGTCGTTCTATACTTGTAAGAACTCACGGGACGGTGATCGGAAGCCGTGAGTTCGAGTTATTCACTTGTAGCGGACTGTTTTGTGGACTGTTTTGTTGTGCTGTTGGGCAGCATCTTTTACTACTGTTTTGTGAGAGTTTTGGAGGAGGAAGGGTGTGGAGAAACACCACATAAATGCAGGATGTTGGGCTGGTCGTTCATCGTAACAATTTCGGGTTGTTGACACTACTACGGTGGTCGTTTTGTGTATGAAGCGATTGGGGTGTGTTGGGCTGTTTTGTAGTATTGTATGGTATGCATAAGGTTGGAAACTAATGTATATATGTTCTTATTGTTGTTTTTGGTGTTGTGGTGTTATCTTGAATTTGGAAGAAGTAAGGATTATAGGGGAGATGCTGTCCGTTTTAATACAAAATAAGCTTGTCGTTCGTTGTGCGTTAGTTGTACCTTTCGTAACTTAATGATAGTATTATTATCGTTGTTGTAGATTAAGGTGAGAAGAGGTGAGTTCAAGTTGGTGATTGGAAATATTGTGATAAGGTATGTTAAGGCTAAGCCTTCCTTCATTTTGGCATGATCTCGTAGCTACATGTGTTAGTAATGAGACAAAAAGAGAAGTTCATATTCATGAATTTATTCACACTATTCTAGTCTCATAAGTTACAATATTATTCCTTATCGAGACTCTATATTCAATTTTAGTATTGTCTTCTTTCAGTCAAGAGAGCAGCAAGCCTATATATACAGTATTACAGTATTTTCATTACCATCGAGCTATAATCGATGGGCAGGCCCCTATTGGGCAACCTCTGATCAGATGGTAAGTATATACCGAGCCTACTGTGGCCGAGCGCCTATGAGCGAGCCCAGAATGGCCGAGATACAGAGCCTAGTATGGCCGAGCGCCTATGAGCGAGCCTACTACGGCAGGGCAGTTACACATACCGAGCCTTATAGGGCCGGACAACTTTTTTACATACTATATGGAGAGAGTTGAGTCAGTATCAGCAGGTAAGCATATATTCAGATTATTTTTGACTCCCAGTTACATTTCGTTATTATATCATCAATTCAGTTTCAGCTTTCAGTTATTTTGTTGCCTTACATACTCAGTACATTATTTGTACTGACGTCCCTTTGTTGGGGACGCTGCATTTCATGCCTGCAGGTCCTGATAGACAGCTGGATAGACCTTCCCAGTAGACAGAGCCAAATATCAGCTTGGTTGGTAAGCTCCACTTCCCCGGAGTTACCAGGTCTAGACCTTGGAGTCTGTTATATATATACAGGTTTGATGGGTAGGTCGAGGCCCTGTCCCGACCATGATACAGTTCAACTATCTCTAGAGGCTTGTAGACAAGTCCTGTATAGTTTGTATAACAGTAGATGTTCACGGCGGCCTCCTCAGTCTGTACATTTATATATATATATGAGTTTTTGGGTATGTTTACCCCTTAGATGAGACAGACGATATTTTTAGATGATTCAGAATATGGTCTCATCGGCGTAGGTTGAGGGTTATTCCTCTAGAGTTCACAGTTACAGAGTGATACGCTCGGGCCGAGTATGGTACCGGGTGCCGGCCACGTCCCTTCAGGTTTGGGGCGTGACACTTACCATTGCAAAATTTTAAATCAATAGATAATATTGTTGGTTGAGTGCCCAAATGCACATACCCTATTAGATGCATGTAGTATTAGCATAGGTTCAAGTAGTCTTTTGCTTCTTAAGCAATGTGCCTTGGCTATTTGATTTGTAAGTGGAATTTTTGTCTTTGAGAATTATGGAAAATACCCTCTTTCATTTGTCATACCATTGCTAGAAAATTAGTTCTTAGAGAGATCTCATCCTAATTGCCATTTATTCAAATGCCCAATTGTTGTTACTAAAAATTGTACACAAAAAGATATATAGGAGTTAATGATATTCTTAATGCCACTGCTAATTTTTAAATATTTTATAATTTGAAAAATACATGTCGATTCATTCAGTAATCGTCAAGATAGGATTGGGTGGATTTGGTAAGGAGATAATTGTCAATTTCTCATCTTCAAAGATTCCACTAATAATACTAATGAACAGATTTGTATTTGTGATTTAATCAATTACAAAATTTAGTTCTATATACGTAAAATAATAAGAATTATTTTTATCCAACAAATTTATAAAAATATCACTTATTAGTCTACTTAAGTTTATTACTATCGCGCAACTTCACTAGTGTACGAATATATATGACCAATAGAATACCAACCCAACTTCTAAAACATGAAAGACAGTTGTAGTGTTGTTCAAAATAAATAAAAATTACAGAGACGCACAAAAATTCCGTGTGTCCCGTCAATAACCACGGATACACCGAAGTAACTAGACCAAAAGAAAATTAAAATAAAGCAAATTTACGAGTACAATTCAACGCGCTCAGGACATAGAAATAATGAAACTAAAAATAAATAAATTGTTATAAAATAAAAGCAACTTAGTAAAACATGAACAAGACATGTTGTTATGAAATAAAAGCAATTTAGTAAAACATGAACAAGAAATATTGTTATAAAATAAAAGCAATTTAGTAAACATGAACAAGAAATGGAGATAGAGAGAAGGAAGAGATTTTCTTCTTCAATTGTGTGTATTTTCCTATCTATTACAAGGTCTTTATATAGGCATGAAAAGTGAAGAAAAATATGTCATTGATTATGTCATTAAGTATAGAAATATGTCATTGAATATGTCATTAAGCATTTGAGAAGATCATGGAGGAAGAGTAGACATCCACCATAATTTAATTTTTCTTATAACACTCCCCCTTGGATGTCCATAGATAATGTACCTCGTTAAAACCTTATTAAAAAAAAAAATCCTATGGGAAAAAAAAATCCTTGTGAGGGAAAAAGAGTACACATATTTAGAAATACGCCTTTTGGTTGCCTCGTTAAAAACCTTGTAAGGAAAACCCAGTGGGACAAAACTTTGTAAGGAAAAAAGAGTACAACGCGTATTAACTCCCCCTGATGAGAGCATCAATTCACATCCTTGAGCCTTCGCATCCCAATCTTGTACACTAGTTTCTTAAAGGTTGACATCGGTAGAGATTTGGTGAACAAATCAGCCATATTATCACTTGAACGGATCTGTTGCACATTGATATCACCATTCTTTTGAAGATCATGTGTAAAAAATAACTTTGGTGAAATGTGCTTTGTCCTATCCCATTTTATGAATCCTCCCTTCAACTGGGATATGCATGCTGCATTGTCTTCATACAAAATTGTGGGTGGTTTGTCACACTTCAAACCATATTTGTCTCGAATAAGGTGTATTATAGACCTCAACCATACACATTCTCGAATTTCTTCATGAATAGCAATTATCTCATCATGATTAGATGAAGTAGTCACGATTGATTGCTTAGTCGATCTCCAAAATATGGCAGTGCCTCCATATGTAAACATATAGCCTGTTTGATATCGAACCTTTTGTGGGTCATATAAATACCCAGCATCGGCATAACCAACAAGATCGGGACTGTAATCATTTTCATAAAATAATTCCATACCGATAGTCCCTTTTAGATACCGCAATATGTGTTTGATTTCATTCCAATGTCTCCTTGTAGGAGCAGAGCTATATCTTGTTAAGACATTAACTGAAAAAGTTATGTCAGACATTGTAACGTTAGAAAGATACATTAGTGCACCAATTGCACTAAGATATGGTACGTCAGGACCAAGAAGCTCTTCATTATTTTCATGAGGTCGGAATGGATGTGCTTTATCCATATAAAATCGCTTTAAAATCATTTTAGTGTATGTTGATTGATGGACAAAAATTCCATCTTTCATATACTCAATTTGTAGACCAAGACAAAATTTTGTCTTTCCAAGATTTCATTACAAATTCTTTCTTTAGATAGTCTACTACTTTAGGAAGCTCTACTGCTTTAGAAAGCTCCCTAGGAGTTCCAATGATATTTAAATCATCAACATACACGGTGATTATAATAAATTTAGATCCAGATCTTTTTATAAAGACACAAGGACAAATTGAATCATTCTTGTACCTTTCTTTCAACAGGTACTCACTCAGGCGATTATACCACATGTGCCCTAATTGTTTCAATCCGTATAAGGATTTTTGAAGCTTTATTTAATAAATTACTTGGAAACCTTAATATGCTTCAGAACAATTTAAATCCTTCAATGATTTCCATTATACGCATATCACATTTTTCTTGTATTGTCAGATTAAAACCTAAAATGGCGACATCCACCACAGGAGAACATGTCTCTATATAATCAATGCCAGGATATTTACAAATCTTCTTGTGACACAAGTCGTCTTTATGTCTATCGACTTGATCTTCTTTTTTTCCGCACAAGAACACATTTATACCTCAACTGGCTTTATACTTTCAGGTGTTGGGACTATCCGTCCAACTTCATATTTTTCATGTGAAATCAATTTTCATTGCGTACTTTTCATTTGGCCAATTATTTATCTGTCCAAATTTCATGATAGATTTGAGCTCAAGATCCTCGTCAATATTAATAATATTGAGCGCTACATTATATTAACAATATCGTCGACGATCATTTTATATCGGTTCTACTATTATTCAATAAAGACATAACTTATTGAGATCTCTTTATCTTATTATTTTCAGGTACCTGAGCCTCTCCCATGAGGTCTTATGAAGTGTTATATCGTGGTGCTCTTCTAGAGCACTTGCCTCCTTATTATGACCATCTTGAACATTTGCTCCTCTCCTTCTTCAAGGAGTTTTATCTTTGGAACCGATTAGTCTATTATGCTTTATGCATGCCGTGGACTCTATTCATTATGGACTTTATTTTATTTGGAGCATTAGCAGCTGAATATGATATTTAGCTTTGGGTCAGCAAATATGCCTGACAATATTTTACAAATGAATTATCACTTGAACTTCAAGTTCACATTTTCTCGTACGAGGATCTCGATGTACTCATAATAATTCATTTCATGCATTACTTTTTCAGCTGCCCATTTTCTCCCCCTATTGTTGAGATCACCAACACATATCCCTAGCCTTATTTGGGGATCCATCTTTGTGCACTGTGGTGGAACAATTAAATCATATAGCACATTCATATTTGTAGATGGAAATTATTTGGTTCCTGACCCTGAACTGATTGTGATAGGGAGAACTTATCATAACTTGGCTAGATGCTTACAAGTGCTGTTGTATATTAAATAATACATCAAATACCAAATTTTATTTTGGCAATTTTGTTCTCATAACCAATGGTTTAGATATAATTGGAGGCATACAATTTCTACTAAACCAACTTGGATTTAAACCAGTATTATCAAGATAAATCATCATAATTTATATTCTGGAACTGTGCTCTAATAATTTGAGCAATCAATCTTGCAAAAGCCAAACTACAAGTTGATAACAAATGCACATGTGACCATAAAATAGATGCATCTATGAAAATCATATAATAGTAAACGGTCCACATGGAAGGTGACTGGGCCCATATATTTATCACCTTTTATTCATTCCAGAAATCAAGGGATTCAATCCCTAACCTTAACTGGTATATCATGATAATAAGCAGCATAAGAGAATTCTTGAAGAATCTTATATTTCTTCAATATATGCCAATGTAATTCTCAATTAATTTTTTCGCATCATAATTGAACCGAAATGGTCAACCGGTCATGCCAACTAATATTTATTTCAGTAAACCTCTAGTTTACTTGTGGCTTGTGATTGCATCATCATGCTTATACTTGTCTAGTACAAATAAAAGAAAAGTCAAGTAACCTTTCATATTTACCCAGTATGATTATAGTAATATAAAGATATTCAATCTTCTTTTCATTTATAGTCTCAATATGCCAACCACTTTGGCTAATATATTTATAAATCAAAATATTTCTTTTGAGACTTACTACAATATTAATGTTATGAACAATTTCATTCATCCGGGTAGTAACAAATTAGTTCTTTCAGAGCTCTTAACTGTTTTTGTACTACAAGATCTTTTGTCACACCATCCATATAATGAATGTCTCCTTCACAAAGAGAATCATATCATAATAATTGTAATGTTCAAAATCATCACAAGCAAAATAATTTTTTTGCTTTAATTTTGCTTTTAATAACTTTCATAAGGCATGACAAAATATATTTTGGCGTATCATATGCATGCGACCAATGATATATTTATGTAACTACACAATAATATTCATTATCTTTCTTTGTCTCAAACCTCCCTTAGAGGTGAGTTGTAGTATTTATCCAACTATGCACAAGTACATTATTATGCATAATCTTTATCATATATATATTTTCACATTCACTTTCAGGAATGAGTATGCAATCTCAATGTTTATCACAAGTCACATTCTCTTCAAAGAATTTCTCCCTTTTTATAATTACCATAGTGATAACTATTATTATTTTGGCCTTTCGCACGCCCACATTCATTGGTCAACCACTTATCTTTATTTAGACTTATCATGCACTGTTATCACATTCACTTTAAGAATGGAGCAAATCAAGTGGGACAAGCTTCATGCTTTTTTATGAAAATTACATTATTTTTTCTTTAGTTATTATTATTATCAATATGGTGCATTAGGACTCAAACCCAATGCCTTACCCATATAAAGGCATGCTAGGCCATAATGCGTTGGAACTTGAATCCAACGTCTTTTCATCAACATAGTGTGTTGGGACTTGAACCCATTGTCTTACCCTCAAACTTTGGCATAATGGGCTAAAATTCACTATGACTCGCATTCGAGCCTTTAAAATATTATTACTTCATAATTATAGGCATAAGTAAATTAACTTTCAAGAAGACACATATAATTATTTCAATCTTGAAACAGTTCCTCTGCAACAAAAATGCTAGTTAAGATATATGCCATTTTGTTTTCAAATAATACAATCACTTTTACATTTTAATAAATTAATTAGGGAAAAGGTGCAGATAACCTATAACCACTTATATTTCAAAGACTATAAGAACTTCACCAAAAAATTCAATATGGAGGAATGAGCCTTATGTTTCTAGCAAAAATATTTAAGGCTTAATGCATAACTGTGACTATTATAAATTATAACTATAATGAGTTTATATTGATTGTATATTCGAATGCCAAATTTGTAAGGTACTATAAAATCGCCTAAATATTTGATAATTTTGCTTTCAATGAAATACATCATGTGATTGTAAAAATATTATTACTAAATTACCTTAATAATTATCTATCATAGTATGTAAAAGGTCAGAACATATATATACGTTAGAATATTATCTTTGTCCTATAAGAGATGTAGCAAATAAAGACATACCTTTCCAGTTCTTTATTTCACTGGATACAATTGAAAAAAATATTTTCACTAAACACTGCACATAAAGTTAATGCAAAGATATGAAAATATGAATGGGTTTAGATGGATGTAAAACTTATCTTTGTATTATCATCCAAGACATTTTTTATTGTACTTGATCTCATTGCCTGCTTATAACTTACATAGTCTTGACATAGAAGATTATGAAATGAGCAATTCGTGCTGATAATGTATTATAAAATAAAAGCAACTTAGTAAAACATGAACAAGACATGTTGTTATGAAATAAAAGCAATTTAGTAAAAAATGAACAAGAAATGTTGTTATGAAATAAAAGCAATTTAGTAAAACATGAACAAGAAATGGAGATAGAGAGAAGGAAGAGATTTTCTTCTTCAATTGTGTGTATTTTCCTATCTATTACAAGGCATTTATATAGGCATGAAAAGTGAAGAAAAATATGTCATTGATTATGTCATTAAGTATAGAAATATGTCATTGAATATGTTATTAAGCATTTGAGAAGATCATGGAGGAAGAGTAGACATCCACCATAATTTAATTTTTCTTATAACATAAATAAGGTTGCCAGCTTTATGTTGATTTGTATGGAAAGTTACGTGTCCAAACAGTAAAAGATAACAAAGGCAATATTTGTCGCGAAGAGCCGGTCATATTCATTGTTTATTTTTTAAATCATATACATAAATTATATATTGATTATATATAATTATACAATATATATAAAAATTATATATATATATATATATATATATATATATATATATATATATATATATATATATATATATATATATATATATATATATATATATATATTATATCTCCACCGGCTATTTTTAATTTAAGTGATTGGGTGGGCGGCTATTTGGGTTAATTCTTCTTTTACAAATTACTCTATTTTATGATTTCCCTAATTAATAAGGTAGCTTGATGCAGTCCTAAAATTTTCCTTCAAAGAGATGAATGTATTTTGTAATTATGCAAAGTCACTCAAGCTCCACTTTAGGGTAACGCACTGTTGCGGGTTTATACTTTTCTTTTTTGGGATGTGGGTTTAACTTTTATTCATAAATAATGTAAAGGATTTTTTCTTTTTCTTTTTGGTTATACATCTTGCAAGCTCATAACAGAAATCCTAATCATTAATATATATATATATATATATATATATATATATATAAGAGAAAAATGAAAATAGAAAGAAGACATCTATTGGGAAACTAACTCATATGTCTGAAGAGTTGTCACTTCATAAAGACACGAAGGAGTCCTAATAATTTTAGGAACTCTTAAGTCCTAAATTATATTAAGACCATCTTTTTCACCAACAAATTGAAGAATAAAACGAGAACTTAACCATCTCTCTCGAAAAAAAGGAATCCTAAAGAGAAAGAAGCAAGCGATCTTCTACGAGATACCAGAACAATCTTATATAAGTCAGGTGCGATTTAAATTATAGATTTTCTTTTCACAGTCGACGTTCATATATGTGATATTATTGATGATTAGTGAAACAAAACAATGAAGTAAGACTTCAACGCCTAAATTGAAATTTTTTAAGTTGTAATTTAAATTGCGTAGTCGCAACTCGCACCCTCATCAGTAAAAAGAAGCTTGAGAATATTTTGTTCTTTATTCTTTTACATAATCTTTTGGTTATACTTCCAAACAAAATTGTGTACAAGAATTTATATGACCTAAGAATTTTGGGTAACTAGTTTTAGCTAGATTTAGAAAGTCATTTTAGAGAAGTTGGTCCCACCAGCACTGAGACTAGGGGAGTTCTACGAAAAATCAGAATTCACAAGTGGAGGGTGTAGGGTCTTTATTTTACATCTAATAAACCAGCGTGACAAAGTTCCCTTTTACGGCTCTTTTTTATTTTTTATTTTTATAGTTTTCTTAATTATAAGTATTCACACTATTGGCAACCTGCTGGCATATACCATGGAGTCACGGATGCGTGTTTTTCTGTTACGTACTAACAACAATTATTCATGCCTTACGGCGCTTCGTTTCTTTTTCCTTCAATTCACTTCCACCTATATATCTATATATATTACTCTCCTATCTCAATATCCCTCTGTGCATAACCTGTTTTCATATTCTAATATACCAATATATATATATATATATATATATATATACACACATCAAAGATCTTCTCCGATCCATCAGAGATTACTAATTAATTTATTACTTTATTCTTTAATTAAGAATAATGAGGTTGGAAAATGGAAGAAGATGGTGTTGGTTTGCGGTTGTAGCTCTCTACATGCAGACAGTTTGTAGAGTAGTAGTTGCAGAGGATCCTTACAGATACTTCGACTGGAGAATTAGCTATGGCGATATATATCCTCTTGGCGTCCGCCAACAGGTATACCTACATATATATATTCAGGACGTGTTTAGTACGTCGACGAATGCTATAATTCTATTAAAATTCTAATGTTCTTATGTTGGACGATGGCGACAGGGAATTCTGATAAATGGACAATTTCCGGGTCCGGACATAATCAGCGTTACGAACGACAACCTTATCATTAACATCCATAATGACTTGCCTGAGCCATTTCTTCTTACCTGGTATATTTATGTGCTTCGTTTTTTGTTTTTTTTCTGTTTGCATGCATCTTAACTGGTGTAAATTTTCTTTCTTACATTCTAATAATGAGTATATAGCCTAGTATAGAGTCTGTAGTTCATTGTTTTTCTCTCCCTTTATCATCTGTAATATTACACAATATATGGTTAAAAAATTTTACCTTCTGACCATGAAATAAACTTTTGTTTTTCATGAATGCCTTACTTGACCACGACTTAGTTCCAGTCATGCGCAACTAATAAATGAAACCTATAAATCATTCATTCAGTAATGTGGTCTGTTAGAAAAGTAGTCCAAGACGAAACACCAACAGCATAAATGAAGAAACGAAAGAGAACCACATTTTCATCTGTCCATTCATCACGATTTTCCTTCTATATATACTACTATACTCCATGGTACTTCCTCTTTTTCTTTGGCTTACTGTTGGGTCATTTTCATTCTCCTTCAACTCCCTTCACCTGAATTCTTTTTGATCCAATTATCACATCAGTAAAGGAAATGAAATTGTTTTGTATGTGGTGAAAAAGTACCAAAATGCTTAACATAGGCATACCATCAATGCAAGTACTTATTAAATGCTTAACAAAATTGTATTTTACTTTTTCAAAAAAATAGGGGGAGAAGTTCATTAATGAGGAGTCATAAGGAGATGACAAGAATGAAGTTAAAAAATGGGACAATTACAATAAAATGTGTCAAATTATTCAACATAAATAAGCATGTTTAGACCATCTTTTTTTAGATAACTAAGAGCCTGTTTGGATTAACTGATTGTAAATAGCTGATAAGTTTGAAGTGCTGAAAAGCATTTTTAAGCGCTGGAACTGATTTTTTAAATAGACATTTACGTGGTTAGGTAGACATGCTGAAACTAATAATAATCAGTTGATGTGTTTGGTAGAAAAGTGCTAATAAACTATTCTTTTGTTAAAATGATTAAATACTCTTAAAAGCTTTACAAAAGATTATTAATTAAAAATATTCTTTGTAAAGAAAATGATGAACAACGAATATGGAATGAAGAGAAAGTTAGGAAATTTATATTGGGAAAAATATTTTGTGAATTAAAAAATATTATAAAGTTTAAACTAGTAAAAGTTTTGGTCAAACTAAAAATGCTTATAAGCTGAAAAGCCATAAGCCGAGGGTAACCAACTTATGACTTATAACTAATTTTAGCTTATAAGCACTTTGGGTGTTTATCAAATGCGTAGATGAGCCAAAATGTGCTTATAAGCTTAGCCAAAATCAAGAATCATGAACTTTTATCCGCAGATGAACTAACTGCATTTGCCAGTAATTAAGAGCACTGATAATATGTTAACTAGTGTGTAATTTACTGGAAATTTACAATGCAGGAACGGGCTCCAACAAAGAAAAAATTCGTTTGAAGACGGTGTATATGGAACAACATGTCCCATCCCTCCTGGAAAAAATTTCACATACATAATGCAAGTGAAAGATCAAATAGGAAGTTTCTTCTATTTTCCATCTCTTAAATTCCATAAAGCCGCTGGTGGATTTGGAGGAATTAGGATTCTCAGTAGGCCAAGAATTCCAGTCCCTTTCCTTGAACCTGCTGGAGATTTCACCATTCTTATTGGAGATTGGTACATAACTGATCACAAGGTATTCCAACACTATTTAATTAATTTCACTTGACCCGTTTCAGCCCAAAACTTGATAGATCATTTCGGGTTCAAGTCAACAAACTAGTAACAACGTCACCACCAGTTTAAATTTGGACTAATTTGGCGGGTTACTATAAAATGACTTTATTTTGTATTTTCAGGCATTACAAACAGTTTTAGACCGTGGAAAGATGCTTAAATTCCCAAATGGTATTCAGATTAATGGCCTTGGTCGTGATGGTGCAAAATTCACTGTTGAATCAGGTATACACTGTAACAAAATGGACCTGTTTCGTCTTCAGGAACTATTTGTTGCAAGTAATTAGCTGAAATGGGTAATATTCCTTGCAATTTTCCAGGGAAAACATACAGGTTAAGAATATCCAATGTGGGACTTCAAAATTCATTGAACTTTCGAATTCAGGGACACAAAATGAAGTTGGTTGAAGTTGAGGGAACTCACACAATACAAACCACATTGTCTTCTCTTGATGTGCATGTTGGTCAGTCCTACTCGGTGTTGGTCACTGCAGATCAGCCTGCTCAAGACTACTACATTGCTGTTTCCAGCCGCTTCGCTACTCAAATTCTCAATTCCACAGCCATTCTTCACTACAGCAACTCGAGAAAATCGGTTTCTGGACTACCTCCTCCAGGGCCAACCACTGACATTTCTTGGTCCCTAAATCAGGCTCGTTCTATCAGGTGTGATACCTTTCTTGATTTTTCGTTAGAAGTGTGTAATCATCTCATCTAAAAGCTTAACTATATAATGTCTCAACACACCCACACGTGTGGACCTGATTCTTTCAAGGGCCAACACATGGATTTTTTTTGGATGGCTACTCTGATATCACGTTAAAACTTAAATTTTTAGATGAGATAATTATGTGCTTCAACATTGTTTCAATAATGCATGTATTTGCTTTATACTTGAATTAGAAGTACAATATGAGACGGATTCTTTGTATAATTTCCAGGACAAATCTTACGGCCAGTGGGCCAAGACCAAACCCACAAGGCTCCTACCATTATGGTCAGATAAATGTCAGTAGAACAATAAGACTAGCAAATTCTGCTGGCTTAGTTGATAGAAAACAGAGATATGCAGTTAATGGAGTATCTTTCATCCCTGCTGATACGCCACTTAAGCTAGCAGACTATTATAACATCAAAGGAGTATTCGAAGTAGGAAGCATCCCTGATCAGCCTACAGGTCGACAGATACACCTTGACACAGCAGTTATGGGAGCAGACTACAGATCATTTGTGGAGATTGTTTTTGAGAATAGAGAGAACATTATGCAAAGCTGGCATCTTGATGGTTACTCTTTCTTTGTCGTCGGGTAATTACTCCTTAACATCTCATTCTATTCATAAGAAAACCACATGCATTTAATTACTGAATCAAAACAATGAAATACTGTAATTTTCACAGAATGGATGAAGGTAGATGGAGTCCTGCAAGTAAAAGACAGTACAATCTTATAGACGCAGTTTCACGCTGTACCACACAGGTTAGAATAATATGATGAACTCATTACTCAATATTATTTTTCACAATGTCATTTTGATAAATGTTGAGTAAGAAGTACAAATGTGACGCCTTGTGAATTTTTGTATTGCCTTTGACAGGTTTATCCAAGATCGTGGACTGCAATATATGTGCCCCTGGATAATGTAGGAATGTGGAATCTGAGGACTCAATTCTGGGCAAGGCAATACCTCGGGCAACAATTTTATTTGCGAGTTTATACACCAGTTCAATCATTTCGGGACGAATATCCTATTCCAAAGAATGCTTTGCACTGTGGCAGGGCAAAGGGTAGAACCATAAGAACATAATAGTCCTTTCAAAGACACCAGGAAGCTGAAGAGGAAGAAGAACCTATCAATAAAGACTGACTTCTCGTCATCTTTTTCTTTCTGCTAATTATTTGCAATTGTTTTACTAATCCAACCCCATTCTTTATTGCTTATTAGGGATGTATTTTGCTTTGATGTTCATATTCCAGTCACTAATTATGTATAAAATATGGTTTAAAGTTACCAATTACAATTAACGAGGATTTATGCATGTCATTTTCCACATTAAGAATCCAAGATTGGTCCATAGCATTGGTCACTGTCACAAATATATTAAGTGCTTTTAATACATTTGACCGGTCAATAAAAAAATAATATGGTAAGTCAAATATACAAAAAACAATACATTATTATGTATAAAATATATAAATATAATACAAAAATTTATATTTTATATAAAAAATATATATTTGTCAACTACTATTATTTTTGGGGGAGCGGATACACTATGTAGATTACCCTATAATAATTAATTGATAACTCATTAGGCCAAAATTGTAGTGCCCCGAAAAAAAAAAATTCGAAATATTATAAGGTCATTAAGAGGTCTGACGTGTGCTAATTATATTTATTTATATGCGAGTGTTAATTAATAATATGAAAGATATCCCGTGAACATAATTACAAGTGTATGAGGTGTATTTGAAGTGATATAGGGCCTAAGGAGATCTCTTGGGACAAGTCAAGTTGGAAATTACATGATAGACTAAAGTTCTAAATAAGTACGCACAAGACCTAACTTTGTACGAGCATATCTTAATATATATATATAAGGATTTATGTAGTGAACAATATATCAAATGAAAGATATTCGAGTCTAGTTTTTAACTCTTCAAACCGTTCCTCATTTGGACATTTCTAGAAGGAGTTATGGACATTTTAGTAAAAGGTGACAGCAGGGAAAACTTGGGATACGAGGTACAACTTGCACAGAGCAAGGTACAACTCGCTGAAGCACTTGTGCCTATATAAGGCAGTCACGGGCAACAGCCCTTTTTGGGGATTTGTTTGAGCTAGAGATTGGTTCTTTCACGGTGGATTCGACCTTTGGGACTACTTAAGAATACAAGGTGAGTTTTTATGGATATTTTAAGTTAATAACATCCTATTAACTAGTATTAACATCATTCAATCTTTAAAATCCCTAAAAATCTTTTAAGTTGTTCAAAAATACCAAATTTCCCAAATATTAAATTTTTAAGGAAAAGCTTCGAGAAGGTAATCCTAATGCTTTCAACTCATTTCTTATGAGTCGATGAGAGTAATTATAATATTTGTTTCAAGTTGTTATGGTTGGATAATTGATTTTATAAACACTAGTTTATGACATAAATAGTGTTCTTGAGAAAATGAAGGGAAGATAAATAATGTTCTTAGAAATGAAATTAAAGGATGCAATTAACCTATGGAATCATTTTATAGCTAAATTGGAAGTGTTCAATTAAGTAATCACCAAATTGAATGTTTTGGAAATATTGGTTAAGGAAGACGATGAATAGTAATTTGCGGTGTTGAAGAATTAATGTAGTATCATTGATGACTTCAAATGGGTAGTAAATGATAAGAGTTGAGTTAAATGTGCTGGTAAGTGACCCTATTGGACGATTTGAGCTTGAGGCTTGTAGCCAACTTGTGAGCCATAAATGGATATTGATAAATATTTTTGAGTCATATTGTGATTGTAATTGGGATATGTAATTGTAGATATCAATTTGTTGGTGGCGTCTGAGCATTTTACTCAATGTTAGGATGTCGGAGGAGGATTAAAAGCTTAAGAATGTTATTAAAGCGAAAACGAGGTAAGTTGATTAAAACTTACTCTTCTTGAAGGATTTTCTCTAAAAGCATATTTCGAGTTAATTCTTAAATTGTTTGCAAATGTGCTTTCGTGCTTGTGGGGACAAACAAGTACAGATGTCTCCATGTACTAAAATATTATGTTGCATATGTAGTGTCATGTTGTTTTATAAAACCTTATTTTAAATCTTGTTGACAAAATAACACTTAAGGTAAATGGTATAAGTTTTTATCAAAAATTTATGTATTGATAAGAGTATACATATTTGAGTGCTAAAGATAAGTTTTCATGTAAAGTATTTCTTTTGAAAATTGATAAATAGAATAGCACTTGTAGTACCTTTTTAAAGATTGATGTTAAATTACTAAAGGCTTTAACATGTAAAAGGTCATTTATTTAATTTTTGTTCAAATGGTTTAGATTTTCTATTAATGCTATGATTTGATAAAAAAAAAATAGATCATTTGATGTTACAATGCTATGAATCTAACTTTGGAGTATCAAATATTTTGGAAGTTACTTGTGTTCACTAAGATTGGCTTCGAATATATTGTATTCGTCGTCATGAAACTACACGTGCTGGTGTAGGCGTAGATGACCACTTTGTGGTACAGACTACGGCAGAGTGCTCTCCCTCGAGAGGGTACTATTTTGTGCTATTATTAGTAAGGCTGAGTTGATTCGTACGCACTACGATGAGACGACCTAGGCAAGTAGGGTATATGATACTTGCCGCTAGGTACATAACCTGATTGACCTTCTTGTGTCGATGATAGTATAGTACTCCCAGTGAAAGGTAAGGATGATTTTCTTATGTTTAGACCTAAAGAGCCGAAAGTGATTTCAATGTTAAAGCAAATGGAATGATTTTGTATGATTTTATTCAAAATCTTGGATTGATATAAATGTTTTAAAAGTTTATAATGTGGGTTATATTTCACTTATCTTTTATTTAAAATGATAAAGATCATAAATTGATAAAAAAAAATATCGTTTTATATCAAATATTTGTGCATTGTTTTTATAAAGTTTGTTCCAAGAACTTAAGTTAGAGAGAGTCTATGACACTTATTGAGCATCATCGTGGTGTGCTCAGCCCTTAAGGGCCCCTATTCAGGGTCCCGCTTTTTTTGCATGTTTCAGGATAAGGTACGACACGTGATGTGTAGACATGGCTAGGATGACTCTCTTTTCGAGGTATGATGAAGCACCACTTTTATTTTGTTGTACTATGGTAGCTATCATGTTATTTTTTTATTGTAAAAATTATTCCAAGTGTTTGTTCTATTCTTTGGTATAGAGGCTCCATAGATAGTTGTGTTGGATTGTAAAAAAATAGGGTTGTGGACGTCTTGCATAAACAAATAATTATTTAATTTGATTATATCATTTTTATGAAAAGCTTCATGTATGATTTTGGAAATAAAAAAACAAAATTGTGACTTGATTTGAAAATGTACAAGATTTTCAATTGGCTTCCGCAATTATATTTGGTTTTAACATATGGGTTGGTTAACTCGGATCAGGTAGTATGCCGGATGCCGGTCACGTGGATTTGAGTCTTGACAAAAATAGTAATTCATCTGCCATTTGGTACTAACATGGAAATAAGACTAATTTTAACTATTAATAGTTTGTTGGTCAAGTTTCTAAAATCAGCTTATTTTGAAATGTGATATTCTAAAAATTACTTTTCAAAAAAGCATTTCTAGATAAAATAGTTTGTGTTTGACTAATTAATTTGAAAAATACTTTTCAGCAACAATTAGTGTTTGACCAAGCTTTTAAAAGTGTTTCTAAGGGCTCGTTTGGTATGAGTGATAAGGAATAATTAATTTCGAGACTAAATGTAAGAAGATTTTATCCCATGTTAGGTTGGGAGAAAAGTGCGGTATAATTAATCCCGAGATTGTAGTATTTTTTTTGTCCCCTAGGAAAGGTGGAATAACTAATCCCGGGATAACTAGTCCCGGGATAATTAATCCTGGGATAACTTCTTTCCAAAGAAATGACCCCTAATTGTATTTTTCTCAAATGTATTTTTATAAAGTGCTTCTGGGAGAAATTATTTTTTTCAGCTTCTTAAAAAAATATTTCTGCTTCTATTCAAAAGCACTAACTTTTTTTTAAATCTTGGTCAAACACCTTAACTTTGGAAAAATGATATTTTTAAAAAGAAAAAAAAAATACTTTTGACCGAAAAGTAACTTGGCCAAACAGGGTATGAGTTTGTGCAAAAAAAACACTCTGGATCATTAGCGAATTTTAGTCCAGTCCACTATCGACTGTCCCAAATAACCTTTCATTGAGAATTTTATATTGCTTGTATTACTCAATTTTGATCGATCCGTGACTTTAGATAGGATCTGTAGATGAGAAAACAGTTTATCAAAAGAGTTGACTTGATAATCATGTTGAATTTCGTAATCATCTATATAAGTAAATTGCTTATAACGAAATAATTTTATTTAGACAAATTTTCATAATTGTTTACTTTGTATCTATATTATGTCAGCCAACAGCAGAAAAACCAAAATCGAAGTAAATTTAAAGTTTATAAATGCTGAGTTACAAGAAGGTGCTATACTTGTAACCAAAAGATCAAATTCTAATAAAGCTATTTTTTATTTCATATTGAACTTGAAGGGGACTTCACGTCATACTTAACCAAAAGGTTAAAACTCTTATACAGCTATTTTCTTTTCTTTTAATTGAAGGCGACTTCACTTCACCAAAGTGTTATAATAATAATAATAATAATAATAATAATAATAATAATAATAATAATAATAATAATTTAGACGCAGCTAGTTAAAATGCCCAAGAAAATTAAAAATTAGCTAAAGGCACCAATAGCAAATGAAAAAGGAAGGAAGAAAGAAGCTTCCCATGTTTTTATAAACTTCCATCAATAGTATGACCAAACCAATTTCTCAAACATGAAAGGCAGTTGTAAGGTTGTCCAAAATAAATAAAAATTATGGAAACGCACAAAAATTCCGTGTGTCCCGTCAATAATCACGGATATACCGAAGTTTCCAGCCTAAATCAAAAATAAAATAGAAGCAAATGTACGAATACAATCAACGCGGTGCAGGACTAGAAATTAAAAAGAATGAAATTAAAAATAAAAAAAAAGTTGCCTGCCTTTTTTTTAATTGATAATAACGTGTTAAGACAATAAGATTACAAAAGCAATATATAATATTTGTCACCAAAGACTATAACCATGCGGAAATTGCACCTATCTCCTGTTTTATGATTTCTCTTCAGTTCATACTTAAGTAATAAGAATTTTTAATGCGTAAATTGGAAGTTTAATCAGAAGAAGTAATTACCCCGGGAATTATTATGTGCTCACGTCCTCATAGGTACGGCTCACATACATTAAGAAGTTTGAGAGTATATATGATGTCCCATTTAACCTAATCTTTTGGTTATAAAAATTAAAAAGACTTATTTACCAGAATATATATGACCTAAGAATTTAATTTGGCTAATTAATTTTAGTCAAGTCTAACATATATATAATCTCAAGATGGAACTATTGAGACGTTGGGTCCCACCAGCACAAAATAACAAGTGGAAATATTGGGTCAAGTTTTACAACTATAGACCAGCTCTCTTTTTTAGTTTCTTATACTCATTCATACTTTGTCTATGGCAATACACCAAGATTTATGGCGCTTCCAAACCATGAGTCTCGGATGCGTGTTTTTCATTCTGTTATTAATTGATTAATAATAATTAAACCATACTTTACGACGACGCTTCTTTGCTTTTTCCTAATTCCCACTTCCATCTATATATATATATAACTCTTTCGCAACTCATCTGCGCATTTCACAGTCCGTAAACCTGTATTCATATTTCCAATATATGCCTATATTTTATGCACACGTCAACTATCATCTTCATTAGATACTACGAACAAATTACTATTATTACTTTGTGTTGCAATTAGTTAAATACGTTGTTCCTTATTAATTAAGAGACCGAACAGAATGAGGTTGCTACATCGGGGAAATGGAATTGCCCTTGTGTTTCTGTACATGGCGGTATATAAAATAGTTGCTGAGGATCCATACAGATACTTCGACTGGAGAATCAGCTATGGCGACATATATCCTCTCGGTGTTCGCCAACAGGTACTTATACAATATTTTGGTGTATGTCTTTTGGTTTACTTCAATAGTAAACAAAAATAATCACACTGTAAAACTGACCCCCACAAGTCATACAGTTTCAGATTGGTAATATAAGAAAACTTAATATATCTTAATACCATTTTTTTCATTTTTTGGCTTCACTAAGTTCCGCATTTCCTACCGGAATAAGTTATGCGGAAATTTGAATAGTATAATTATATATTTTATATAAAACAAAATATGGATGGAATAACAATAAATGTTTAGCAATACATAAAAAGAATGACTAAAGAAAAAAGGAGAGTCATTTTTCAGTTGTGTTGCATTATCTTCATTTTTTTTAAGACTCTTGAAACCTTAAACTACGTACGACTAGCGTAAGGCACGTTTGAATTTGTCTCTGTTGTTTGTCAAAATTGTAATGATAACAAGATGGATGGTGAACAGGGAATTCTGATAAATGGACAATTTCCGGGTCCTGATATATACAGTGTTACCAATGACAACCTTATCATCAACGTCCATAATGATTTGCCTGACCCATTTCTTCTCACTTGGTATGTGCTTCACTTTCTAATTAATTTCATTTTACTGGAATGTACAACTTTTTTTATGCTATCAATTTTTGATGATCTCTAATAACAAATAATTATTTATAGTAATTCTAATTTGATTACCTCAAAATGCAATAAATAATTTTAACACATTTGTTCCCTGTTGCATGCATTTACTAAACTGATGTAACGTCTCTTTGGCACGTTCTAATAAAGTGTATATCGCGTGCCCGGTAAAGTCTATAGTTTCCTTTCTTTAATTAACTCTATCTTTATTACACAATCGTTAGAAGTTTTCACTTTTTGCACCATGAAATAGACTTTTCTTTTTCAAGAATGACCCACTTGACAATTCCTCTTGTGTAACTAATCAATGAAACATATAAATCACTCATTGAGTTAAGTGGTTTGTTAGAAATTTAGTCCAGGACGAAACGCCAGAAGCATAAATGACGAAACTAAAGAACCACCTTTTTATCTGTCCATATCACGATTTTCCTTCTAGTATAAGTTAATAAATCCTCTTCTTCTGGGCTTACTGTTGTGGCTTTAATTTATTTCCATTCTCTTTCAACTCCCTTCGGCCTTCACCTGAAAAATTTAAGTATTCTGGAGCAGCTGAGACTTTGATCTAGTCATATCAGCAAAATAGACGAAAAACATCTTTGATGAGTTGAAACAATACTATACTATTAATTATCAAAATAAAACATAGAATGCAATCAACTTTATTGTTTAATTTGGCAGTAACAGTACTGTAATATGTTAACTAGTGTGTAATTTACTGGAAATTTACAATGCAGGAACGGGCTCCAACAAAGGAAAAATTCGTTTGAAGACGGTGTATATGGAACAACATGTCCCATCCCTCCTGGAAAAAATTTCACGTACATAATGCAAGTGAAAGATCAAATAGGAAGTTTCTTCTATTTTCCATCTCTTAAATTCCATAAAGCCGCTGGTGGATTTGGAGGAATTAGGATTCTCAGTAGGCCAAGAATTCCAGTCCCTTTCCTTGAACCTGCTGGAGATTTCACCATTCTTATTGGAGATTGGTACAAAACTGATCACAAGGTATTCCAACACTATTTAATTAATTTCACTTGACCCGTTTCAGCCCAAAACTTGATAGATCATTTCGGGTTCAAGTCAACAAACTAGTAACAACGTCACCAGTTTAAATTTGGACTAATTTGGCGGGTTACTATAAAATGACTTTATTTTGTATTTTCAGGCATTACAAACAGTTTTAGACCGTGGAAAGATGCTTAAATTCCCAAATGGTATTCAGATTAATGGCCTTGGTCCTGATGGTGCAAAATTCACTGTTGAACCAGGTATGCCGATAAACAAAATGGATTGTTTCGTCTTCTAGAACCATTTGTTAACTTTCACGTGTAGAATAATGAGCTGAAATGGGTGATAATTTTCCAGGAAAAACATACAGGTTAAGAATATCCAACGTGGGACTTCAAAATACACTGAACTTACGAATTCAGGGACACAAAATGAAGTTGATTGAAGTTGAGGGAACTCACACAATACAAACCACATTGTCTTCTCTTGATGTGCATGTTGGTCAGTCCTACTCAGTGTTGGTCACTGCAGATCAGCCTGCTCAAGACTACTACATTGCTGTTTCCAGCCGCTTCACCACTCAAATTCTCAATTCCACCGCCATTCTTCACTACAGCAACTCCCAAAAAACGGTTTCTGGACCACCTCCTCCAGGACCGACCACTGACATTTCTTGGTCCCTAAATCAGGCTCGTTCTATTAGGTACTCCCTCCCTCCAGTTCATTTTATTGAAGCTATTTGACTATATACGAAATTTAAGTAAGAAAAAAAGACTTTTGTAACTTGTGGTCTTAAACATGTCAGGATACTTTGTGGCTATAAAATCATGTCACTCTGGAACAACCTTAATTTATTTTAAGAGAATGCATGTAATTGGTTTATTCTTGTTCTTGAATTGAAGGGGCATTGTGAAACTGAATCTTTCTATGATTTACAGGACTAATCTTACAGCCAGTGGACCAAGACCAAACCCGCAAGGCTCCTACCATTATGGTCAGATAAATGTCAGTAGAACAATAAGACTAGCAAATTCTGCTGGTTTAGTTGATAAAAAACAGAGATATGCAGTTAATGGAGTATCTTTCATCCCTGCTGATACGCCGCTTAAGCTAGCAGACTATTACAAAATCAAAGGAGTATTCGAAGTAGGAAGCATCCCTGATCAGCCTACAGGTCGACACATACACCTTAACACAGCAGTTATGGGAGCAGACTACAGATCATTTGTGGAGATTGTTTTTGAGAATAGAGAGAACATTATGCAAAGCTGGCATCTTGATGGTTACTCTTTCTTTGTCGTCGGGTAATTACACCTTAACATCTCATTCTACATATCCATAGAAATCACATGCATTCAGTACTTAATTGAACAATGAAATATTGTTATTTTTACAGAATGGATGAAGGTAGATGGAGTCATGCAAGTAAAAATCAGTACAACCTTATAGACGCAGTTTCACGTTGTACCACACAGGTTAGAATTAAATGATGAATTTATTACTCAATATTTTTATGTTTCACAGTACCATTTTGCTAACTTTTGAATTAGAGGTACAAATGTGACGCCTTGTAAATTGGCTTTGACAGGTTTATCCAAGATCATGGACTGCAATATATATACCCCTGGATAATGTAGGAATGTGGAACCTGAGGACTCAATTCTGGGCAAGGCAGTATCTTGGCCAACAATTTTATTTGCGAGTTTATACACCAGTTCAATCATTCCGCGACGAATATCCTATCCCAAAGAATGCTTTGCACTGTGGCAGGGCCAGGGGTAGAGCCATAAGAGCATTATAGTTCTCTCAAAAGAAAATATAAAAAATAACCTCATGTCATCTTTATATGCTGCTAATCATTTTTCACTTGCAATTATTTTACTAATCCAACCCCCATTATTTCCACTGTAATTCGCATTATCAATTATTAGGCATGTACTTAGCTTTGGCGTTTGTAATCTGTCACTAATTATGTATAAAATGTGGTTTGAAGCACCCCAATTACTAGTAACAAGTCTCAGAGAGTTTATACATGTTGTTTTCCCTGTTAAGAAGCCAAGATTGATCCATTCTGGGGGCATGGGGGTCACTGTCACAAATATAATTACTCCATCGATAACTTCATCAGACCAAAGTAGTAACCATCTCCAATACAGAATGGAAGTTAAGGCCAATAATAAGGAACAAATATATAAGAATTTCTCACTTGCTTTCATCGTAGGAACAAGCAGAACTTTTCAACTCTTTTGCATAAAGCAATAAGAAAAATATCCTCAAAAGAACAAGACTCAATAATCCAAGTTGATAAATACGCATGCAAAAGAGACATTTTGACTGTTTCATAAGAATGGAATAATTAATTTAACAGTGTGATTATCACCACAAGTAATGCCGGTCAGGGACAATATTGCAAAATAAACATACCAACCACTGCGCAGTCCGCCCAATCTTATGCTTAGCTAGTAAAGTGTCTTCTTCTGCTTTAGAAAATAAACGCATAATTCTCTTGTGCTCAATTGAATAGCCTATAAATTACCTTCTCTCCCGGAGCAAAATATTGAATCGGTATGTATAACTAACTCAAACATACCGAGAATTTAGGTAGAGGGGACAGAAAGGCATTACACTAAAACAACCTCATTTTCGCCATGGAAAAAATATGTCATTTCTCTCTTCTTATTGTCCTGAGTCTATCTACATTCGGCCCCAACTTAGTCAATGCTGATGCACAGCGGCCAGCGCCACCGCCTATTTTCATACTAGGGGATTCAACAGCAGATGTTGGAACTAATTCTTACATCCCTCACTGCAATGCAACAGCTAACTTTCCTCATAATGGCATTGATTTTGTCAACTCGAGGCCAACTGGAAGATTCAGCAATGGCCTAAACAGTGCTGATCATCTTGGTTAGTGATTACTAAAGTTTTAGCATTAGGTCTAAGGAACATAACCAATAAGATTTTGAGAAGGCATTCCTACTTGTTCTACATCATGTCATATATAGGGCCATTTCACTATCTTTTGGTACGGTGGAGTCCGAGCTAGCGTGAGCGCACCTCGACTATTCCACCTAGTACCTGCTATCTCCAAACAACACAGGTATCATGTAACTCCGCCCAGTGCCAGCTATGGCTTAGGCAGATGAGAAAAAATCACCAAGTGTTTTTTGTCTCTAATGGGATTTGACCAGTTATCTCGCATGATTTTCGTTCATTTCATTGGCCACTAGGTCACACCCTTGGTACAGTCATTTCACTATTACATGTAGAGTGCTAATGTAGGATCTTGCACATTCTAACTGCAGCAAGGCTTTTCGGATACAATAGCAGCCCGCCCCCTTTTCTATTTCTTCACAGCCTGAAATACGGTCTTCAATTGGGAATATATCGAGGTGTAAACTTCGCCTCAGGAGGTTCTGGTCTCCTCGATGCGACTGGTTTACAGCTGGTAAGGCTTTTCACTACTATTACTTCAGATTCCTGAATAATATGCTCAATAATCATCTCTCACAAAAGAAAAAAGAATTTGTTTTTATCACTGCAACGTCTTAATATGTATTTTTACCTCTCTCTCTCTCTCTCTCCAAACAGAATGTCCTGAACTTGCCACAGCAGATCAACCAATTTGTCACTGTACGCAAAAATCTGACCGCTGCACTTGGTCATGAATCAACAAAAGTATTGCTCGCAAGATCTTTATTCTGCATCAGTACCGGAAGCAATGACATCTTTGTCTATTTCAAGGCCAGAAGTACAATGCCTAAAGAAGAGTTTATCAATCTTCTCATGGAAGCGTATGAGAACCACATAAAGGTTGGTCTTCTACTTAAAATTCTTACTTCAACTTGCATAAGTAGAAACTCAAAGATGGTGTTTATCAGAAGCTAACACCACATTTGCTATATAACAGACTTTGTACAGCCTCGGAGCACGCAAGTTTGGCATCATAAGTGTGCCACCAGTTGGTTGTTGTCCAGCCAACAGACTTTTGAACGCAACAAAGTGTTTCGAGCCTATGAATGATTTTGCCCGATGTTTCCATTCAGCTCTTGACAAGCTAATGTGCAACCTAAGCTCAGAGCTGCACGGGATGAAGTATGCGCTAGGGGACACATACAAAATGACCATAGACGTTATAGATAATCCACGTCCCTTCCGTAAGCACTTCTGTTGACAAAATAACAATGTGCTAAGGATTAAAAGTTCTACAACTAAGAAAGAATTTGTGATTATACTGCTCTAGATTATCTGTGCTAATTATAAAAGTTTTAAACTACAATTTACTTTCATATAAGTCTAATACTCCTTTTGGTAAAACTGATAAATATGTGGGGTTTCGTTCCTCTTTCTACTATGAGTATATGCAAACTAGTAGAACTAAATGTGAGAATGTTGTTTTTCTTGGATTTCAGACTTCTCAAATGTGGACACAGCCTGCTGTGGACATGGAACACTAAACGCCGAAGGAATTTGTAATGCAACAGCTAATCTTTGTTCAGATCGCAGAAAGTTTGTATTCTGGGATTTGTTCCACCCAACACAAGCTGCTGCACAGTTGGCGGCTAATACACTGTACGGTGGTCCAACACAATATGTTTCTCCAATTAACTTTGCTCAGCTGGCTGCAGAAAATTAGTGTCATTGAACCTGCCAAATGAATGTCACAGATTGTTACTTTCTCCTCTCAGTCTCTCCATTACACTTCCAATAATGTCCTATTAGTGGTTCCTCTGCCTTCGAGTATTTGGAATCTTTTTGATTATGTGTGAAGTTATTTGTAGTCATTCCATGCATCTCAATATTAGTTGAGAGGACAGAGACAATGTTTCTCTTGTTCTGTCATGTTTTATGAAATTGAAGAAATAAAAGTCATGATCTTCAGGACGAGCTCATATAATCCTCCCCAATCCCCCCGAGTAACCAAAAAGGAGAAAAACAATCAACATGATGTCTTAAATTGGAATCGGCAAGAGAGAAAAACCAAAAGAAAAAGAAAGAAAAGAACTATAAGGACTACAACGTAGAGCTTACACTTGAAGAATAATGTCCGACAACATAATGAAGACATGTCTATTGGTACTCAAATATCACTTTGACATAGAACTACAATCTCCTAAAGAAATGGTTTCTTTAATTCTCTTCTCTCTTTTCTTCCTTTTTATTTAGTGACCGGGTTGAGAACGAATGGTTGTATTGGTGAACACCAAAAACCCAGTATGTACATTCCAATATATCGTGGAAAACTCAAGAACATATGATTAGCTATCCTCCAAGAACATGGTCTCATCAGAATCTGATCCGTAACATCTGCACAAGCAACATTCATCTTTTGAACCAATTCCATCCAGAAGCTCTTCTCTCTTTCTCTGCAGCTCTAACCAGTGCTCTGGCTCCTCAAACAAACGCAGAATCTGCACACCAGCAAATTCAAAATCTTCCGTTCTATTTCAGCACCATTCGTGTTATTTTTAGCATCATTCATAAACTTCGATAGTGGCAACTAATTTAGGTTTCCATCATCATGACTTCACAAACTTAAGAATATCTCTGCTAGTTTATGCCACTTTTGTATGTTAAGTTTGTAAATATGAGAAGCAAATTTAATTATTTACATTTGCTTTCTTTTGGTGTAGAATGCGATTTGTAAATGAGGCGGAAACTTTGTCAGATCTTAGAATTCCTACAAAGATAAATGGAATATGCCTTGTTTTGCATTTTGCTCTAAATGTTACAGCACGTTCTTAGAGCTTGATATAATCGATAAAATTTTACTTTACTGATCAAGAAAATTAGAAGCAATATCCAAAATCTTTGCATGCTGTTGAAATGAAGTCAATATGAAGGAAATGTTTTTAAAAAAAAGTATAAGACCAAACAAAAGGACTTACTGTTTTCATTGTTGGCCTCCTTGAAGATGAATGCAGGAGGCAGAGCCGTGCTGCAAGCATCATTGTTTTCATCTCATCTTTGTTGTAGTTCTCGCTTAAGTCAGGATCAACAAGAAGATCACAAAGACCAAAACTGAGTAGAGACCTCGCCTGCAATTCACATTATCTAGAGTCAAAATCATTGACATCGTTTTATCTTTTGAAGTAGGCATACATTCTTCGTATTATTACCCACAGCACTAAGCTTTCATGATGAGATTCCAGGTCTATTTGGATGGCCTCTTTCCCTGTGATCAATTCCAACAGGACTACCCCGTAAGAGTATACATCTATCTTTTCATCAACTTTGCCATACATTATGTACTCAGGCGCTAGGTATCCAAATGTCCCAACAACGTGAACTGGTTTCACATAAGCTGAATCTTGCTGATTTTGCTGGTGTATAACTGCTGCTCCAAAATCTGATATCTACGTTTCAGCTTCAAAAATCATCAAGTGTAACAAAAGCGGATGTAGAAATTATATCATCATAGCTTATCAAATTGAGCAACTAGGCAGTGGACGTGCATAAAATATTTTTGAAGTCGGGACCAATCCAGTCTTCACTAATTTGGCCTAAACGCAACTACTAGATTTAGAATTCACCAAGTAATGTATGCAAGCAGCATTCTGTCGTTTTTTATCATTAGCAACAACATAGACTACGCCTCAGACCCGAACAAGTTTGGGTCGGCTATACGAATTCTCGCTTCTTTCTTTAAGATCAACTCATATCATCGTCATTATTTATCTTTAAGGGTCCCAAATATACCTTAGGTATGCTTAAACGGTTTATCATAGTTATGAGGGCAAAAACCAAAAGAAGAGGAATTGGATAATCCTAACATCTCTTAAACTAGTCAGCGAGCATCTTCCTATAGCATAGTTTTACAATGGCAATCAGTGAAACACAAAAACAGGCTATGAATATGAGAAGCCATCTAATGTAGGAAACCGAGCTAATAAGATACTTACTTGTGGGCGGCAATCGCCAGATAAGAGAATGTTTGATGATTTCACATCTCTGTGAATGATAGGAGGGGTTTGAGAATGGAGGTATTCTAATCCCCTTGCCACTCCTATAGCAACTTGCAACCTTGTGTTCCAATTAAGCTGTTTAAGCCTTTGCTTCAAACTGTCCTTCAGTAGATTATACACTATTGCTCGCATATCCTTACTGTAACAGTAACCGACAAGCTGAATTATGTTCTCGTGTTTCAGATTGCTCAATATTTCAACTTCCCCGAACAGATCATCTTCGGAATATTGTGTGTTTTTAAGGACTTTCACTGCTGCAACCTGGCCATTATCGAGATTGGATCGATAGACTCTACTATGACCACCCTCTCCAGTCAACAGATTGGGACTGAAGTTATCTGTTGCACATCTAAGTTCATCAATTGTGAAGCGTCTGGTACAGCAAATTATCTCTAAGTAAGCTAACCTCTGAAACAGATTCTTAGCTGCAGTATTTTTGTGCTGCAAATATTTCCTGGTCCTAGGAAAAGTTGCATTTTCAGTCGGCTGTGATGACGTTGATGTTGAGGAACACGGCATTGACAAAGATTTTTGAATCAAATACTTATTTTTCGACTCTGTAGAGCTGCTGGAAGCTGACAGAGAGGACTCAGATGAATGTAGAACTTTAATTGGAGCACCTTCTTGTGAAGTCCCCGGCTTCTGGAGTAGGACTTTTCCTCCCTTATCCATTACAAGAAGTAAGCAAGTAGGAGGCAACTCTTTCAAAAGTTTGCCAACAATCTGATCACTGGACTTGAACATCAAAAGTCAAAATGAGACAAATAGAGGGAGAGGAACCATCAAAACGGTCCCTGTAAGCAAATAGGAGAGGAACTATGTATACCAGGGGCTGCTACATCCGACGGCAAGCATTGTGGCAAAGTTTATACGTACTTGATTACTCAGCTCACTTATATACGACTCTCCTACACAAACCTTGATTTGAAAATCCACCTAAAAGAAAATTGTACAACTATGGAATCAGCAACCAATTGGTGGGAATAAGCAATATGTCAAGTGTAACTTTGGAATGTAAAATGACCTGCTTGGATTTGCAGAGATCCTCATGCCTGTGAAAAGTATTTGGATCAAAAATACAATTAGGTTCATGTACATGAACTGCCAGCACATAGTCTCCGGGCATTACAACTGAGGTGAGCAAACGAAGCAGCATTTCTCTGCTGCTGATGTTGTCGGATTTGAGACCAACCACAAGTGTTCGCTTCTTGGCCTTGGGCACTCTCCTGCTTCTCAGGAGTGAGGAAATTCCTCCTTTGGCACTTGAACGACCAAACATTGTACATACTCATGGGCAATCCCAGCATCCCATTGCCAATTGACCGGACGTTGCTAGAGAGTGGTGGATGCTATATATAATCAACAGTCCGAATCTGGCATTTTTATATTGAGTATAGAGATATATATGTGAAAAAAAATCACTGAACTTCAAGAAATATTAAAATCTAAACCCATTGAGAACATAAAAGTTGAGGGTGTCAAGTTTAAATTTTGAATTGTTGTCAGAGTGCCCATGGAGGTGCTTTTAAGTTTTAAGTTACCTAAATTGTGCCAAACATTTTAGTTATGCCAGCTGATGTGATTTGTGGACCTTCACAATAAATTCCAGTAGGTTGGTATTAACATTTACTATAAGGTTGATAGGTACAGAATTAGACAAAATTCAACTCGCTTGCAATGTGCCGACACTTCATTTATAAGAGTTTTAATGAACTTCCAATTTTATAACCTGTGAACCATTTCTCCACCTTCAGATATCACAATGTAACCAATGACAAGGCATGAAATTTTGAATGCATTCACCTTGGTGCCATAGTAGCATACTTCTAAATTATGTATAAATATCAATGATATTTAAGACCAGAGCCAGATCATATTCTAGACAAATTAAAATAATTTCTTTCTATTTGCCTAAGCTTTGATGGACAAAGTTATATGCGCACAAGTTAACCGAGACATCATCATTATCAAAAATGTAAATATCAATACCATTCTCATAACGATAAATAGTTTGCTCTCAGAAAAAGGAAGAGAAAGAGAGAGATTCAAGTAGTTTGAAATTATCGTTATCGGAATATAGTACTACCAAGGATTAACAGATGAAACCCTCAAACACGTGAAAGATGTTCTCCAGGCATGCATCAAGGATACTTCGGCAAATTCTGCACATGATGCAATAAAACGAAGTTTGATATGCACCAAATGTACGTTGTGTATCAAATCACATAAATGCAACAGGACAATGGCTTACACCAACTCCTCTACGTGAAAAAGCACCAATTGGGCTCTCCCTTTAATGTCCCTTTAACTTATGTGATACATGCCGAACATAGAAACTCTTTCTAATATGAGTTTCTCTAACCCTTTATTTGTTCTCAAGCATCAACTCCACAAAGTACTTTAACACCAAAAGAATCAAGATTTACACCCAAGTAAAGATACCTTAACCTCTAATCAACCTAGCCTAACAGTAAAAACACAATGATCCGTACTCCTCTCCAGATTTCTGACTTCTTTGACTCCCCAAAGCAAAATCAAGGTAAAATAGGCATTTCACAACCAATTGAATATAAGTCAATTGACCAGAGTCATGTCTATTTACAATGGAGAGATAAAAGATATGGGAAATATAATCATAGAGTTGAGCATTCCGGCTACTAAACAGGAAATTATCTGATGCCTTCGCACATTTTCCCTTCATACATCCGATTACATTCCTTTCTTTTACCCTTTGCTTCTAAAAAGGGTCAAAAACCTATTGAGTGTATTATGCACTGTCAAAAACTGAGGACTTATTTAGTACTAGTACGTTATTTACAGTAAAATGACAGAAAAACACCATGAGTACTGTGGTGCAGACATTAATTTAGTGATAATACACAGGAGTATAGTATCTAATTAGGAAGCGTTACACTCCAACCAGAAGCAACATACTATAAGCACACCCCAAACATCTGTGGCAGAAGACTTTCAACACCAATCAGGTCACACTATATACCATCAACATATCCCCACAGCTGCAGCCCCTTTCTCGGTCCATAGGACCTATTGCCACCACATCAGCACAAAGTGCACCTAAGATTTATCTGCAATCTGCACAAACTTAAGATCAAAAGATCAAGCAATACTCTGTTATAAGGACTGCAAACAATTAAACATGACAATATATTAGGAGAAACTTAAGAGCCCCAACTACGTGAATTATCCAGCATCTATAGCCTGCAAATCAAAACTGTGACCATTGACACTTGATCATTCAGCAAAGCTCTTCAAATGTCTCTTACATGGAAATTAAAGCTTTAACAACAACATACCCAGTGTGCTCCCACAAGTGGGATCGGGGGAGGGTAGTATGTATGCAGGTCTTACTCCTACCCAGTGGCGGACCCAGGATTTTATGCAAGCGGGTTCAGTCTAAGACGACGATAATCAATAGTATAAGCGGTGTCGGGCACGACCAGTAGGATTTGGTCACATCTTTCTTTTTGTTTTTTATTGTCATTTTCATTCATAACGTGATCTTAAAATGAAGTCATTTTAAATTTGGAGCCTCTATATTTTTAACTAAGTCCGCACATATTCTTAAAAATGTACAAAAAACCTATTTACTTCTATTTTTTAAACAATTTATCTATTTTTAACAAATCTTGTTTCAGCAAATTCAAGATCTGTTAAATTTTAACAACTAAATTAATTTAAATAATTTAAAATTTATTAACTCTAAGAAAATATAAATAATTTCATCAAATAAAAATAATTGCATGTTTTAGCAAAATTTATGAAAGAGATAATGAAAATTTACTTTATAGAAGGGTTTAATTTTGAAGTAAAATAAACTTGAGAGTAATTTTATTAAATTTAATTAGAAAAAAATATAAAGTGAAATAGGAAAAGACAAATAGAAGACATTGGACATTTGAATGAAGTTGGGGTTAATTTGACCTGCAAGCTTTCTAGGCCCACTGTTGTAGCACATCTTCTATGAAAATACAAAAAGGGAAGAAAAATAAAAGAGCAAAATATTCACAATGTGAAAGTCGGGTTCGAACACATGACCTCATTGAAAATTTTGAACCCACGCGTCCACTTTTACAGAGAGAGTGTACATGTCAAGTGGGTTCAATTCTATTCCTTATACTATTTTTTCCAGAAATTTACTAATATACACAGTATTATTTTTTGACGAAGCGGGTTCAGTTGAACCCGCTTAGTAGCACGTGGGTCCGCCCCTGCTCCTACCTTGTGAAGGTAGAGAGACTGTTTCCAGTAGAATTAAAGCTTTGAGAAGTCAATTTATTATACACCGATCTACATCCAATTTAAAAATCAATGCTGAGGGAAACATAATCGAGGGGTTTAGCTTTGCCCAAAACTATTTATAGACTCCTTAATATCACTAGAATTGTTGTCGTGAGGGTAAAAATAGACCAGAAAAAGAAAAGCAAGGCTTTTCGAGATCAGAAATAAATCTGCATTATAGTAAAATATAGATGTATATCATTCAATTAATGATGTAGATGCAATGGTTGATTTTTTTAGCACAGCACATAACAAGTAATGTAGCTTACTATACATGCTGCCCAGCATACAGTTAATGCTGCTAATTAATAAAATTACCCTTTACAGATTTAAAAAAAGGTTAAATAAACCAGAGAGCCAAAACCATGATATTTGTAGGAATCTTCTACTTCAACTTCTTTTACTTTTAGTATTTAAACACATGTCACAAAAAGAAAGTGACAAGTAATCAAGTCATAAGAAAAATATGAAGTCTAAGCAATACTATGTACCTATTAGTTTTACAGCCAATTCTCATCATGTAAACATTTTTTAGTTGTCACTTTTCTGAATTAGCAACCCCAGTCCTCCTTAGCTTCTAAACTGGCAGAATCGTGAGACATCAGAAGTGGTAAGTTGATTTTTGGTCTGTATTCCCCACTCTCATATAGGTTAACTTCGTTCATTCCATTCTTAGGGATAGGATGGATCCACCGGAAAAACTGGAGCAGTATGTCCATTAGCCGAAAGGAATTACTCTCCTTTAGTGTCATTTGAAGAACAAAAACACGGAAAGGGTTATTCTCCTCTAGCCAGCTTCTTGTAGATTGAACTCTCTTCTCTTTAGGCTCCGAGTTTTTTGTCAGAGATGGTCTTAGTTTACATGGTGTTTACACCAATCCAAGGAATACATGACATGTCTTCACACAAACTCTTATCACTAAACCATATCTCACAATAATTTATGACTTAACCATGTACTAATTTACCGTAAACATGATACATTTCCACATAAACTCTTATCACTAAATCATATCTCACCTTAATTTATGACTTAACTATGCTAAATTAGTACTCCCTCCGCTTCAATTTATGTGAATCTATTTCCTTTTTAGTCCGTGCCAAAAATAATGACCTCTTTCCATATTTGAAAATAATTTACCTTTATGCAATAATTTATAGCCACACAAAATGTATGTGCTCATGTTACAACACAAGTTCAAATGTCTCTCTTTTTTCTTAAACTCTGTGACAGTCAAATAGCATCACATAAATTGAAACGGAGAGAGTATATTTTAGCGCACTGGGTGCGGGTTAGTTTTTACCTTAAAGGCTTAAACTACACCTAAAAGTAGAAAATGCACTCATGCAAAAATAAAATAAAATAAAATAAAAAACACAATAAAAATGAATAAAAAGTTGATAAATAAATGAGATATCAATTACAAAGATATTCCAACATATGTATTTGGTTTTTTTTATGCATATTGATTTGTTCATCAATCATTTTCATATTCTTAGTTTCTTACATTATTTATATTTCAGTTAATCAATTAAATGAAACTACAGTCATGTTAAAATAAACCTACATATCATATTGCCGATATGTAAACATGCAGCCAGATGCCCAGCAAAATGATTTTTTCATCTCAAAGATCCAGCAATATTGTCCAATGTATTCATGTTTCCTCAAGTGTGATTCAATGTTTCACTAGAAATGAACTCCACGCATCCAAAAGGAAAAGCAATTAAACTTTAAAGCAACCTTGAAGCTAGTGATAGAATGAGAACATCCAGAAGCTGGAATAACAGATCCAACCACCACATAAACCAAATAAAATGAAAACACACCGGCATACAATTTGGAAATGAACTCGGACAATTTGAATAATCAGTTGCATGAGCCTGAAATTGTTAATTGAGAAGGTGGTGAACATTATTTCCATCTAAAAACCTCAGTTCGAAACATTTAGCTTTGGCTATTCCTACTTTCAGCAATCAAATCCAACGTCAACCTTCACAAGCTCCTGGAATGTGTTGGGAACTTCAAGATTGGCCAATGTCACATAATTAGTAGAGAAGATTTCATTAAATACGCTAACTTTGGTATGGTAATCACCCAACGATTCATCAAGGATTATTCAATTCTGACCTACACTACTCGTGTACTGTAGACCAATACCAGGGAACTACGCATAAAAACCATTTATAAAATGAAAACAAACATAAAGATTATTCGGAAAAAAAGTCCAAAATTATGACCCCTCTATTATCAATTTAATCCAAACTTCATGAAGCTAAAGTACCTGGTTAAGAGGATTGTCCGGAGACTTCTTCCATAGCTTCCAAATCAAGTCTTTATACTGAGTGTGTGTCAGACCTGGTTTTTCCTCCTTTAGAACACGAAGCTCGGCCTCCTCAAAAGCCTGCAAGTACCAGAATTAACACTCGAAATAAAAATGTGTAATACAACCTTAATTATGCTAGTGCAAAATCAGAAAGTAACATATTGAGAACATTTTATGCAATTATCATATAAATAAATAGTCATCTATTGCCTAGAAGATCCAGCATAAGATTAAGTTGTACATGCTAAAGAAAACTTCCAAATAAGAGGGATCAGCTTCTTTTCTTGAAAAATTACTATAACATAAATCCATAATCAATCAACTACGCACAATACCAAACTAGTTGATATTACCAAAAAGGTTGTGTGGGTAATAAGTATTCTTCTACCCTTAACCAGAGGTCTCGAGTTCGAACCCTCGGAATAGAGTCGGCTTTGGCAGGGAGCTTCACCCCCAAAGTGGGACTATTCCGGATTAGTCCGTCCAAAGCAAGTACCGAACACCGGGTGGGTAACCATAAGATATTCTGTATATGTATCCTCTATATCATAATGCTTTATTCGTCCATTGCTTTCCAACAAAAAGAATGATTTTTTTCTTTTTTTCGGGGTACTATGAAATGCAATCAGCATTCAGCATTAAGCGGAGACTCTTTATCATTAAAGTTATAAATAGAACCGCAAGCAAAAAGCTACTGAGAAATACCTTAAAGGCAGCTCTGAGTCTCTTCTCAGGATGCCTATCAGGTGGCAAACTATCTGAAATAGCCAATGAAGCAATGGCATCATCCACAGTACTAGCCTCAATAATTGAATCATCACGATTCCTATTAGTTACAAGAACCATTTTTTCATATTCCTCCTCCGCCGCCATACGGCTCTGCCTCCGCTTCTCCTCCTCCGCCTTCTTCGCTAACACCACTTGCTCCCCCTCCTTCCTCCGCCGTAGCTCCGCCTCGGTCACCTTCGGTACTGGAATCGAGACGCGATTGGCTTTCTTATCCGGCTTCTTCATCGACTTCTCGAGCTCTTTCTCCTCCAGCTCGGCAAGCCTCCGTACTTCCGCTTTCTTCGCTGCGCCCTCGGCTCGCTTCTCGGCTTCTTCTTCGCGTTTTTTGGCGGCACGTGACTTCGCTCCCTCGGCTTCGCGCCAATACTGCTCTTCTTTTTCTCGAGTTTCACGGTCTTTGCGTTCGGATTCGGCGGCGCCCTTCCGAGCCCTAGCCGCTTCGGCTTTACTATTTACTCCCATTTTCTTCGGCGGCATCTTTCTTTGCCGATTTCACGATCAATCTCCTCTTTTCCTTTTTTGAGCTCAGCGAGAATTCGGAATCTAGCTATGCCCCTGTTCCTGGATGCTTTTGTCAAAAACTAACCGAATAGTTCGTGTAGATGCTTCTCATTACCGACTCTGGCGAAGTTGCAGATGCAGTTGGGCCGCCAAATTGGGTGGGCCTAAAAGTGAAAATAATTGGGTGGGCTCGATCCACACCTGATTGATTTGGTCTCTTTTTTGTAAAACTTGGCCCGGATGACTGGTTTTTGTGAAAATAGCACGGGCTAGCCAGTTTTCGGACCGGTAATTGAAAAATAGTAAACGTTTGTAAAATTATTAAAAAATAGTCACTATTTTGCTGCAACACAAAAAGTTACAGCGTAATATACTGAAGATTGGTGCACCTGTGTATGAACTTTAACTCCAGCACACGAAAAGTTCCAACATAATATACTGGTCCAGCATAATATGTTGGAACTCCAGTGTATTATACTGGAAGTTCACATATAAAAAATTCGAACTCCAGTATATTATGCTGAAATATTTTTCGGATTTTAAATAATGTTTTCACTCATTTTTTGTCTTTACATGAAAAGTGACTAAATTTCGATTACTTTTGAAACTGTGATTATTTTTCAATTACCACTTGTAAATCTAGCTATTTTTGAATTTCACCCCTTTTTTTGGACATTTGTTAATATGTAGCCACACCATATCGAAACCGAAAATTTTGTTATTTGATATTTGATATGGTATTTAGTTTAAGTTTTAAAAAATATTGGTATTAGGTCTAGTATTCGGTATTTAAAAATAAAATACCGATATCTTACCGAAATACATACTAAGTTACACAATACACATATTATTGATTATAACATAAATATTCAAGTTTTACTTTCCGTTATTTTTATAGCTATCTTTAACTTTTACCATGATACTTGCCTTTCCACTTTTTTTTTTGGTTGGCTACTTACGTTTCAACCTTTCTCTTGTCTAGGTTTAGCATTTTTGGTTTTCATTTTTTTCCATTATATTATAATATATATTTTTTTATTAAATTCCACTAGGCGTTGCGCCTAGGATTAGTTTTCATATATATAGAGAGTAAAGTACAACAAAGGAGGGGGACATGAACCTTACCTCCAAAATTATGACGGATATACACTTGGTCCTCCAAGCATGACGACCAAGTAAATCCTGAAATTTGATGAGTTAGGCCTATGATGATGTATCAATTGCCTATTCTTAAGTGATAGACAATTGTGTATACAAAAACAATGTGAAGTGAGTCCAGGTCAACTATAAAAAAATGCACAAATGATCCTAAATCAACGAAACAGATGAGTAGGAAGGTCATCTTCCATATATAACAAGACCTACATCTAGAGTAAATGTAGATTTCTCCTATGGAGTATGGCAAAAAATAGACGAGTGTGCTATAAACTATCTTCAACTTAGTTCTAACATTGAGGCCAAAGAAAGCCAAGTTGAAGGTAGCTATCAAAATGACCCATGTAACTGGGCAGAACTGCTGTTGCTGAATGATATTTTCGACAGAAGAGAGTAAGCAAATACCTGCTTCTTTCATCTAGAATACTTTGGAGCATGCAGGTTTAACTGGTGACCTGGAGCTGAGTGAGCTGATGCATCCTGTAAATTTTTGCTTCTGTGAGCTGATAGGGAAGTATATGATAACTAGGTTGGGCCCCTAGGTGTGTCCTGCTGAATGCCTGCAGAAGAGGCAGGTTGGTGCTAGTGTCTGAAAGTATCCATTTGGGCAGAAACTTTCTGTTGGTGAGTTGAAGAATAAGGCGTTGGATGTTGGTGGTTAGGTGTTGATGTCCTGGTTTGTGTAGTAATGTCCTTCTGAAAGTTTCATATTGGTGTAACAAGCTATGTAGATGGGTTGAAAAATCTGAGGGTTCTCTGAAGGATCCTGTTAGAAGTGTTTGTCTGTTGTGACAAATTTGCAGGATCCTTATGACAGGTCCAAGGTGATTGGTACACTTGTAAGAGATTGAGCATCTGAGATGCTAGTACCACACTTTGCAAGTGCATCAATAATTTGAATCTGTCTCTTGTACCTGGAAAAAATAACAAACAAGTTAGAAATAAAGGGTGCTTGGGTTGGTCATTGTTCATCTTTGGGGAATTGCAGGCATTGACAGCAGTGAGCTGCAAGTCTTGTGAGTTGCTTCTCTTTGAACACTTAGTAGGTGATGATATATGTGCCCAGGTTCTTGTAGTTTCTGGGGGTATATTTGTTCTGGAGGTACCAGCTGCTAGGATGGATGTCCTTTAATTAGATATTGGAGCTGATTATGCTTAATCTTGTAGATACTACTATTTTTAGTCAATTGATACACCATCAATAGGATGAGCACTATAAATACTAATACCACACATTGAGGGTATGCCAATTGTTTTAAACTGTAGGTGTTTGACCAAAAAGTATAACTTTCTGTTAAACCTTTATATTTATGTAATGTTGGGTTAAACCTAGTTAATAATAATATTCCTAAATGTGGATCTTGAAAATACGGATAATGTGGGGCTGATCCAATGGGGGATTAATAATATCATGCATTAAATATTCTAAAAGTATGAGCAATAATGGAGGAGTAACTAGCAATAAATAACAATAAATGACATTTAAGTAAATAGAAAAAATAAATTACCTAATAATGAATGAGCTAGTTGATTGTTCCTCCTGACATTGATGCGTGACAGATAAATCCTAGAATGTTCAAACTATTCTCAGATCTGATGAAAAAGTATGGAATAATATAAGCAAGAATCTTGATGAAAAGGTAATGTTTGTATCTTTGCTAGAGAGAGAGAGGTTCATCTTCTAAAAAGTGTTCTTATCAAGTGAATATCACATATATTTATTTACTGTCTTTTTTCCTATTTATATGGGACATACCCCCAATAAACCCTAATAACACAAGTACAAAGAATATCTAAAGGAATATTCTCTTTAATATCCTACCCTAGTAAATTAGTCGTTACAGTTCTTTTCGTCGTGCTCGACATCGACCTGCGTCTGCATCTCGACCACAGGCTTCATCATCTCCTGGTCGACCTCGACTGACTCTTTTCTCGAAGTAACTTCCCACCAAATACTGAGACAGATTTCGACCCATACAGTTAGTCCCTCCGCTTATTAAGGCCGACCTCGGGCGACCTTAATGGGCGAATTTTATTTGTTGCGGTTGGCCAGACTTGGACCAGCGAGTCGAGCAGTGATATTCCAGACGAGATGACATTGTGACCTTTCGTGAACGCACTATTGGGGGGTGTCGCCTCCGCACCAGAATGACGCCATGACATCGTGCGTCATTATGGCGCCTTTTCCCGATGTTTTGTGTCGTTTCTCATGCGACTGTCAATTGGGGCTGCCTTTTCGACTCCAGTTCCAGGTAATGATAGCATAATTTCTTGGTTTTGATGCTCGGATTCTTATAAATAGGGATGTAATGACTTTTATTTTCCTTCTACTTGCTCTTCCTATCAAAATTCTTTGCCTTCTTCTTCTTCTCCTTCCTCCATTGTCGCGTATCTTCTTACTGGTTTTAGCGATTCTTGTTGCTTCTAACATTTCCTTGCTTGAATATCCTCTCTTAACAACATGGATAATGTATCCTCTGGTTCTGGTATGGCAACTGACTCTATCCCTTTGGCAGTGTTTATGCCCCCTCACGCTGATAGTGTCTTTGTCGCCATTGAGGATGAGAATTTTTCTACGGTGGAGGAAATAATCCCTCGTAGTGAGAATGTTAGATCCGACTTTTTAAAGGTGCCTGAAGGTGAGCCCGAAGTCTCGGAGTCAGTGATGAAAGGGGCCGATCTGGCTAAGCTTAGGGCAAAATTCAACATTCCTGCCCACATCGATCTGGTTTTAGCAGGGCGTGATGTGGTGCAAATCCACCGCCCGAAATATTGTGCGTTCTATGCGTATCCTTTTCAGGTTATCTATACTCTCCTCCTTCTCCCATTGGCGGGAGAATTTTGCCGCTACTATGGTATTTTCCTGACCCAACTCTCTCCGTACATCTACAACTTATTAGGATGCTCACAAAATTCATGGAATTGGCCGAGGTCGAGGTCGAGGTCACACTCCGCCATCTGATGCATCTCTTCGCCCTTAGCTTTTATAGGGGATGATGTTGCACCTTCACCACCGAGGAGGTAAATGCTTGGTGGTGCAGATGGACGACAAAGCAAATCATCAGTTTTGGCTCAGCTACTTTTTTGTCAGAACCGAAGACGTGGTAGCCAACTCAGACGACTTTCCGGAGACTTGGAATCACGCTCGTAAGTATCCATTTTTCGTGAAAGGCATTTGATTTGTCTGTTTCTAGTCATAGGCTCTAACATTTTGTCTCTTCCTCGTACAGCCAAGGTTGTGCCTCCTCCTTTGGTGAGGGACATTTTCAACTGGGTTGGACGGATTCTGCCTCACATTATGGGGATTTGTGAGTGGACGGGCTTTCTCAAGAAGTTCGGGCCTACTTCTTCCTTGGCCGGTGAGTTCATATATTTTTTATTTTTACTTTTGACCTCATGGTCACTTTCTCGCTATAGTTTATTATCGGCAGTGACAACCTCTAATCTTTCTTTTTCAGTTCGAGGATCTTTGAGGAGCCCGAGGGCTCCTCCTCCTGCGTTTCGTAATAGGAAGGCTTCTTCTTCTTTGGAGTTTGTTCCTACTATGACTGCTGCTATGCCTTCTCGGTCATTTGATTCTATTCGTTCTTCTGCCGCAGCGAGGTCTACTCGTTCGTCAGCCATACCTACTGCTACCTCCGTATCAGTTTCTTCTCCGTCTGCAGGTATATCGAGAGGAGTGCTCCCGGCTTCTCCTTTGCATCGTTTAGTGGATGGGGAGGAAGAGTTGTCGTCGAGTGGTGGGAATTTGGTTCCCTGTAAGATAAGATTGGTAGGTGTCGGTGATGGGGTCGCCCGGGCTGTGGATTCAGTAAAAGGCAATTTCGTCATCCGTGAGATGGCGACAATAGTCCTCGAAGATGACATCGAGTCGCCGCCTGAATTCCACCATCGGCTGAGGCCGCAGAGGGCATGTCCCTTCCCAATATCACGATGGAAGCTGAAGGGTCGTCTCCGAGAGTCTCTAATATTTCACGGCAAGATGAGCCATCGGCCTTGCGACCAGTTGATGGTCCTTGATGTTTGGCTATAATTCTATATTTTTAGTGCATTACTTACCTTACGTTTTGGGGATTTAATGCGAAACTATAACATATTTGTGCTTAATTGAGTTTATTTTATGTGTAGGTAAGTTGAAGACGAAATTGGGAGTAAAGTAAAAATTTTATGTGTATTTTATATACTACAAGAATGGAGTTATGATTATTTAATTAGTGGATATATAAGGATTAAAGTTTAACATTACAAAGGAAGACAAAAGAGACAAATCAAAAGAAGACAAAAAGAACAATTGAAAAAAAGAAACAAAAACGTGAATTGGACATGCTAGGCAACAAAATTGAATCGAAGCAGCAGCAGGCATAGCAATCTACTTTGCTCGCGTTAGAGCAGGCGAGGCAAGGATTAAAGCGCACGATAGAGCTTGCGTCGCACGGGCTACAGCGAGATGAAGCTCGCGTTTTGCCTCGCGCCGCGAGGCCTGTAGCGAGGGTGTTCCAGGTTTTAAAGCCTATTTTGTTTCCAATTTAGTTTTGGACTTGGTTATTTCGTCTAGGTTATAGTTATTAAACACCATTTTAGGAGCTTTTTGCGACCGGAGGCAAGAACATCACATGGATCAACTCTTGGAGAAGAAAATCATCGAGTTCTCCATTCCTTTATCTTTTCTTTGTAATTTGTTTATGCAAAATACTTGAAAAATTATTACTATGAACATGAGTGGCTAAGCACTCTATTTCTAGGGTTGTGGTTGACATGATTATTAACGTCTATTAATTACATCTTCGTTAATTCAGATTATCATCTTGTGGTTGTTTCTTTAATTCTAGTTTTAACTTGTGAATTATTGTAGCTACCAATTCACCCTACTATCTATGCTATGCTTGGGAAAGCAATATTTAGATTAGAGTAGAATTAGAGAGAGCTTGTTTTTGAACCCGTAGCTCGGGGAAAAATTTTACGGTTAGGATAGGAATATACCTAACAGTCTTGCTTAATTGAATATCGTATTATATTCGTTTATGATAGACTCAATATCATAGGAATATAGTGTTGATAAATTGTAGGCAGGCGAGTAGTACTGTGGGAACATGCTATTCATATAAACAATCCAGTTAATTAGCAACCATAGATAATCTGGATTAACGAGTGTGATTATTGAACTTAATAGGATTGATAAACCAACCACAACCCTGGAATTTTCATCTCCTCTGAAGTAAAATCTCATCATACACATTTGCATTATTGATAAGTTAGTTGTTACTTGTTTAATTTCCGCAATAGTAGATTAATAAAAAAACATCACTCTCGATTATCTTGGATAATTAATTGATTTTAGTTTACCTAGTTGACAATTGATCTAAGTCTCTATGGGTTCGACCTTGTTCTTTCGAGTCACTTTATTACTTGACGACCACGTATACTTGCGTGTACTTGGGGAACCAATAAGTTTTTGGCGCCGTTGCCGGGGACTTAGTTATTGATTGTTTAGTTAAGTTAAGCTTTTATTCGTTATTTGTTAAAGTTTTAATTTTTAGTTTGTTTTATTTGTGATAACACAAGCTCTTCTCTTGAATGCGGAGGAGTAGAAGCGCAAATAATCTCCTTCCTCTTGATCCTGAAATCGAACGAACACTTCATAGAGTGAGGAGGAAAGTCGAAGCTAGAACTAGAATTAAAATAGAGTTGGACATCGTAGTTCAACCACAGCCAATAGAGATGGCGGGTAATGAAAAGCGTCCGGTGATAGAGGCTGCAAGGCCCAATCTGGCTCTTATGACTCAGGCGATTGTGAAGCCTGATATCACGGGTCATTTTAAACTCAAACAGTACATGGTACAGCTGATTCAATCCACAAGGCAATATATGGGTCTATCTCATGAAGACCCGCAGAGGCACATTCAGAACTTCCTGGAAATTACAGGCACTTACAATTATCTGAACGTTTCCAAGGACTATGTCAGACTGACATTGTTTCCTTTTTCACTTATGGGGGAAGTTAAGGAATGGTTACAAAAGGAGCCCGCGAACCCAATCCACAATTGGGATGATCTAGCAAGGAAATTCTTAATCATTTTTTTTCCCACCAAGAAGACAAAGTCGTTGAGGACCCAGATTCTTGGGTTTCAACAATGAGATGGTGAGACTCTTCGACAAGCTTGGGAAAGATACAAGAAACTACTCAGAGACTGCCCACACCATTGTCAGACTGATGAGGTGTTGGGTCACTCTTTCGTTGATAGGTTGGACGAGGCATCAAAGATGAATCTTGACTCATCATTTGGGGGTAGTTGCATGGCAAGGCCGTATAGTGAGATCCAGATCTTGCTAAATAATTTCACTGCTAATGATAATAATTAGCTAGGAGATGGGGAACTACGAAGAGCACTTAAACAAAAGGCAGCAGGTATGATCGAGCTTGATGATTTCTTAGCCATGAGGGCAGATATAGCGAGATTAGCAAATCAGATGAATAAGATGACAATGCACCAAGCACAACAGATGCAGCATGTGCATCAGATGTTTGCTTGCTGTGAGTTATGTGGTGAAGGTCACACAAGTGACATATGCCCCGTGAATCCTGAATCCATCTACTACGTGGGTAACAAGCTAGAGGGCTGATGAATCAAAATGCTCAATATGGTAACACATATAATCCGAACTGGAGGAATTATCCTAAATTCTCTTGGGGTGGAAATTAGAACATCATGCCTCAAGCGAATTATAATCATCCACCTCAACCTCCACAGCAAGCAGAAGAGAGTTTGCCTGACATGATGAAAAAGCTCTTGATAGACAATCAGAAAGTTATGGCAGAGAATCAACAATTGCGCACGAAATTCAGAAATCTAGAGAGGCAGTTTGGGCAAATGGCTAACAAGTAGAATATTAGACCTGCTGGAGCTCTCCCGATTAATACTGAGCCTAATCCTAAGGCTCAAGTCAATGCGGTTACCTTGAGAAATAGAAGAGTATTAGAATAAGTTCCAGAGAAAAAGAAGTATACAGCTAGTCCTGAAGAAGAATTAGTTCCTAAGCCAGTTAGGGAGAATGAGAAAGAGAACAATGGATCAAATCCAGTAATTGTGACAAGGCCACCACCTCCGTTTCCACAAAGACTACAAAATCAAAAAGATGACGCTAAGTACAAGAAATTCTTATATATTTTGAGCCAAGTGCGTGTGAATTTACCTTTGGTGGAAGTTTTGCAGGAAGTGTCTAAGTATGCAAGGTATCTTAGAGATATTGTGGCAAACAAGCGAAGACATACAGAGTTTGGAACTGTTTCACCTACTGAAGAGTGCAGTGCTAGAGTTCAGGGTAAACTTCCTCCTAAGTTGAAGGATCCTAGGTGTTTCACAATTCCTCTGTCTCTCGGAAAATAAGAAGTTGGTAGAGCCCTGTGTGATTTAGGGGCTAGTATAAATTTGATGCCATCCTCTTTGTTCAAGCAACTCGGATTGGGGGTGCTTAGACCTACTACAATCACTTTACAGTTGACAGATAGGTCACTAGTTATGCCAGAAGGAATTATTGAGGATGTGTTAGTTCGAGTGGGAAAGTTTATTATTCCTGCTGATTTTATTGTTCTTGATTACGAGGCAGATGAGGTAGTACCCATTATTTTGGGGTGACCATTCTTAGCTACTGGTGGAGCGATTATTGATGTTAGGGAAGGGAAGTTGAAGATGAGAGTTGACGATGAGGAAATTACTTTTAACGTGTACAAGGCACTTAAGCTCCCTAAGCATTATGAGGACTTGTGTATGATTATTGTGGTAGAACTGAAGGGGATAAAGCAGAGTCCTTATGTGAATTATAGTGATTCGGATGGGACAACTGAGTTGTAGGAGGTGGTGTTGCAAGCTGAGTGTGTAAGGACGATTGAGAAAAGAGCCAGAGATGAAAGAGGAGACCTTCTGAGAGCGTGTAAAAAGGCTCGACTTAATGGGAGAAAGAAGAAGAGAAAGCGCCCAGCCTGAGCAGAGTAGCAGTGTCGTGCCGCGACGTTAAATCAGGCGCTTGTTGGGAGGCAACCCATCTTTACTGCTTTACTTTATTTTTATTTTTATTATATTTTTTTATAGTTTTTTTTTTGTAGGATTATAAGCATAGGAAGCAAAGCCATTGGAAGAGTGCAAAAGCGAGCTAAATGGTGAGGACTAAGTGTGGGGTGCGCACACAAAGGACCATATCTGGGGGGAAGTCTGAGTACCCGTGAGCCGCTATTGCTTCGGCCTTTGGCCTTTCAGGGAGTTTCTTGTCCACCCTCGTTATTGTTTTGCTTTATTTGTGCATTGGGGACACTGCACTCTTTTAAGTGCGGGGTGGGAGAATTCCTTTAGATCATTAGTAATATTATATTAGTATTTCATTTTTTTTAGTTTCATATTTTTGTTTTTTATAGTTGTGTAGTATTTTAGTAGGTCCTTAAAAAATAGTAGAAAAATTGAACTTTTTCCGACGATGGATCTCCTAGACAGTTTTCTTGAAGGATTTAAGTCTAAAGAAAAAGGACAAAAAGATTTTCTTTGTATGTATTGTAGTAATTCGCCCTTGGTTTTTTTTTGTGCCGCGGTTCTTTTCCAAAGGTTTTGTTTGAACTGGGTGTAATTAGTTTTATTTTTTTAGGAGTAGGAGCCATTGTGAGATGAATTGAATTGAAGCAATATCTCTTGACTTTGTTATGCCTTGAGAATAGTAAGTACTTTGGTTGTGACGCTTAGGCTCAGTTTTTGACTCTTGTATAAGTATCTTAAATTGTATAATCACTTTCCTTAATTGTTTTGACTAGTGTGTCTTGATGAGTCCAATCCTGAGTGAGTTATGTGCTGTGTGTGTGAGATTTGTGTGTTATTTTGTACATTGGATTTGATGTCTAGAACTTGCCCCGTATGTTTGCAAAGTGAAATAGTAGTGTTGTTCAGTCTTGGAAGTGGTATAGGCGTTTCTTTGTTGAACCGGATATATATAGTTTATCCGCCTAATTGGTATGTAACGCAGTTAACCCCTTTGAGCCTGTAATCCTATTTCTTTGGCAACCACATTACAAGCCTTAATCTTTTGTTTGAATTAACCATCTATTTGAACCTTCTAACCTCTCATGAGCACTTGAATTTTAACGAACTTTGTAAAAGTTAAAGTGTGGGTAGTTGGTTTGGCTTTTGAGTGAAACTAATAAAATAAGGAGAAAAGTGCACTATTTTGAATATATATATATATATATATATATATAGTTGTATTACTGTGAAAAATATTCTTTAATAGTGGTGACTCTTGATGTAATTGTTCTTAAAGAAGTATGGAGTTAATATACATTGATGTGAAGGTGGAGTTATGGTTTGACATAAGTGACGGGTTTTAAATATTAAAGTGTAAAAACAAAGTGCTTAGGGAGGTGTAGTCACTCTTATATCCAAACGTATCCTACCCGACCCGCAGCCTACATTATAACCAATTAAAGTCCTAATTGATCCTAGAATGAATGAGCTCGATTAGTAAAGTGGTACACTACAGGCAAGCCTATGGTGCATCTTTTGTGGCATATGAATGTTATTTCTGAGAGTGAGTGAATTCTTTCTATCTTGAGTTCCTAATTGTTCTTAAATTTTATTGTGTGTGGAACTAATCTCTTTTGTTGTGTGAGGGCACTTTATTCATGAAGGAAAGGTAATGTCATTGACTTCTATATTAGAGTAAGTGAGTGAGTTGTGAATAATGCATGGTACTTGCGAGTCAAATCTTGAGGTGAAGATGTTACACCCTTGTGTTTAGTCTATTTTAAAAAATTTTGGTGTGATGAGTTGGGAGAATTGTTAAAAAAAGGTCGTGTCTATATAAAGTGTAGTTTGATTGCTCGAGAACGAGTAACGTTTAAGTGTGGGGTAGTGATGTTTGGCTATAATTTCATATTTTTAGTGCATTACTTACCTTATATTTTGGGGTTTTAATGCTAAACTATACTATATTTGTACTTAATTGAGTTTATTTTATGTGTAGGTACGTTGAAGATAAAATTGGGAGCAAAGTAGAGATTTTATGTATATTTTATACACTACAAGAATGGAGTTATGATTATTTAATTAGTGGATATATAAGGATTAAAGTTTAACATTGCAAAGGAAGACAAAAGAGACAAATCAAAAGAAGACAAAAAGAACAATTGAAAAAAAGAAACAAAAACGTGAATTGGAAATGTTAGGCAACAAAATTGAATCGAAGCAGCAGCAGGCATATCGAGCTACTTTTCTCGCGTTAGGGCAGGCGAGGCGAGGATTAAAGCGCACGACAGAGCTTGCATCGCATGGGGTACAACGAGATGAAGCTCGCATTTTGTCTCGCGCCGCGAGGTTTGTAGCGAGGATGTTCCGGGTTTGAAAGCCTATTTTGTCTCCAATTTAGTTTTGGACTTGGTTATTTCGTCTAGGTCTTTTTCCTACACATTTAAATAGTCATTTAATACCATTTTTAGGAGTTTTTTATGACCGAAGGCAAGAACATCACGTGGAACAACTTTTGAGAAGAAAATCATCGAGTTCTTCATTCCTTTATCTTTTCTTTGTAATTTGTTTATGCAAAATACTTGGAAAATTGTTACTACGAACATGAGTGGCTAAGCACTCCGTTTCTAGGGTTGTGGTTGACATGATTATTAACGTTTATTAATTACATATTCATTAATTCGGATTATCATCTTGTGGTTATTTCTTTAATTTTAGTTTTAACTTGTGAATTATTGTAGCTACCAATTCACCCTACTATCTATGCTATACTTGGTAAAGCCATGTTTAGATTAGAGTAGAATTAGAGAGATCTTGTTTCTGAACCCGTGGCTCAGGGAAAGATTTCGCGGTTAGGATAGGAATATACCTAATAGTCTTGCTTAATTGAATATCGTATTATATTCGTTCATGATAGACTCAATACCATAGGAATATATGGTTGATATATTATGGGCAGGCGAGTAGTATTGTGGGAACATGCTATTCATATAAACGATCCGGTTAATTAGCAACCATAGATAATCTGGATTAACGAGTGTGATTATTGAACTTAATAGGATTGATAAACCAACCACAACCCTGGAATTTTCATCTCCTCTGAAGTAAAATCTCATCATACACATTTGCATTATTGATAAGTTAGTTGTTACTTGTTTAATTTCTGCAATAGTAGATTAATAGAAAAACATCACTCTCGATTATCTTGGACAATTAATTAATTTTAGTTTGCTTAGTTGACAATTGATCTAAGTCTTTGTGGGTTCGACATCCGACTTTTGAGTCACTTTATTACTTGACGACCATGTATACTTGCATGTACTTGGGGAACAAACAGTCTTTTTTCGCTGGTCGACAGGAAAGGAAAAAATGTTGCCGAGGATGGCTATAAGATGGGCTCTGATATTGATGTCGATGAGGTGAGGATGATGGGGGGGGGGGGGTTTACTCGACTTGAAGTAAGCCTGGAGAGGTCCACGCGGACCATTGCGATCCCCATGGATCAAGATTTGTTGGTATATATAGAGAATGTAGTTCCTTCCCTTGGTCCCCTATGTTCTGACGTGGAGGGTAAAACCCTTGAAAAGCTGGATGACGCTACCTTATCAAGGAGCATAGCCGGCCTCGCTCTCAAGGTAATTTTCTTGACTTCTTCCGTTTTTTGTTTGTCAAGTTCAACATTTAGGCTTCGTTCTTACTCTCTGTTTTCTTTGTCTTTCTCTGTCAGACTGTGATTTTGGAGATTGAAAGCACTCGAAGAGAGGAGAAGCATAAGGCTATTTTTCTGAAGATGGAGCAAAAATACTGCAAGTACCGTGGCTAGCACCGCGAGCTGGTGAGGGTCCTCAAAAAATACAACGTTCTTGAGGGGGGGCTGAGAGATAAAGAAGAGGAGCTTGAGATTAGTAGGGGGTCAAAGCCCAGTGCGGCGATCTCCAAGCCCAGATGGTCTTGTTGCACGTCGAGCTCGAGGAGTGTGAATTCAAAGTGGATGCTTTAAGTGGCGAGCTCACTGAGAAGGCAGCAGATCTTGAGAAGGCGGAGTTAGATCGGTCGGGGGCTATGAGGAAGGCGGAGGCTTTGGAGATCATAATCTGTGTTCTTCATTCTGAGCGAGAGAGTGCCTTGGAGACGACTAGGCTCAAAGAAAAGCGGCTTGATGAACAGATTAGAGAATTTGAGAAGAGGCTTCTGGCCGTTGTGATCGAGTCGCCGCTCTCGAGGCCGAGAAGGCACAATTACTGGCTCGACCATCCTCTTCCCGCACTTCTAGTTTCCCTGATGTTCCTCGAGATTTGTACGAGAAGTGGATTCACATCGAGGCCCAGCTAGATATATTTAGAGATCTTATGAGGGCGAGAATCATTTCATAAGCAGTCTTTGAGGATGCTCGTGTTAAGGCAGTAGAGCTCGGGTCGCTTGTGGTTACGATCCTGCTACACCGGAGGCTGGTGATGACAAGGAGGATGCGGGTATGGATCATATTGAAGAGGATTCCTGGTATAAGGATGAGTATCCTGATGGTGATGGTGAAGGTGAAGGGGAGGATGGGGATGGCCTAGGCGATCAGGCCGATGGCGCTGCTAGGCCAGGCGGAGATTAGTAGCTTTTCTTTTCCTTCTTTTTGTTTTGTCGCAGACTTGTGCGTTATTTTATGGGCGTCTTTTCGAGCCTTTGTAAAAAATATTCTAAGTATGAAATACCAGTTTTGTTATTTGTACCTAATTCTTTTTCTTCTGTTCGAGTTTGTATGCTTTTTTATTTTGTTTCTTGGTTGCATTGGTTTCCTTAGCCATAATAACTTAGCTCGAGTATGGTCAAACGAGGTCGAAACAAAACCTAAGTTTGATTATGGCCGAGGGCCAGTAGATGTTAGTTCGAACGAGGTCGAACATATCGTATGTTTATTTATGGCCGAGGGCCGATTATGTGTTGATTCGAATGAGGTCAAGTTTAACCTATACTTAGTTATGGCGGTGCGGGTTGGCGAGGGTGGTTTCGACGGTCCTTGATATTGTTCACGTCCTCTGAAAAAATTGGTCCTTCCTCGGTCGCTCAACAACTTTTTGAGGTGTCCCTATCGTAGCATGTTTACGACCTCCTATCTTAGGGCGATGTAATCCTCGATTTTGTGTCCTCGCTCTTGGTGGAACTCGCAAAGGTCATCTGATTTTCTGGTATTCGGGTCTAACCTCATCTTTTGTGGCCACTTCACCTTAGTTTCGAGCTTCTCCAAGGCGTAGACTATTTCTGTATGTGACACATAAAAATTGTGAGCGGATAATAGGGGGCATATCTCTTTCGTTCCGGTGAGTCCCTGCTCTTGATCGATGTGGGCCCTCTTCGTGGCGGGAAGAGGATGCAATGGCGGTTCTGACATATGGTAGATGCCGCTCCCGATTGAGTCGTGGAGCTGTAAGGTCCATTATGATATCATTTCTTCAATCTTTTCTGGGTTCAGCTTGTACTGCGGTCAGTCGATGAGTCGGCCCATTGAGGTCGTCCTCGTCTGCTCGGACTTCGGCACAATACGCATTGTGTATTACATCCCAAGTCATTGGGGGTACTTTACAAGCCGACTTAATAACTTTATCGTTGCCCTTGAACCATTTCTGCTCAACCCGTTCTGGAAAGCTGCGACAGCCATCTCTTCTGATATATTCGGTAAGGTCATTCTTACTCGGTTGAATCGGGCGAGAAAGTCCCTCAATTCCTCTCCCGGCGACTGTTTGATAGCGAATATGTCGTTTACTCTCGCCTCTACCTTCTTGTCCCCAACATGGGCCGTTACGAACTTATCGGCCATTTTTTCAAATATTTTAATAGAATGCGCGGGCAGCTGTGAATACCATGTTAATGCTCCTCCAATGAGGGTTTCGCCGAATCTTTTCAACAAAATGAAGGATACTTGTTCCTTAGCGAGGTCATTGCCTTTCACGGCCGTGACATAGTGGGTCACATGGTCTTCGGGGTCGGTTATGCCATCGTATATTTTCAGGTAGAGTGGCATTTTAAAGGTCTTTGGTATGGCATGTGGGGTAGCATCGTCACTGTACAGTTTCTCTACGAATCGACCAGTATCTCTCTTCGGCAAAAGCTTAGGAGCGCCCGGTATTTTATCGACCCTTTCTTGGTGTTCTCTCATTTGGTCCCGAAGTACTTTGTTCTCATTTTCAATTTCCTTCATCCTTTTCAGAATGGCCATGCATTGTTAACAACATTGTGAATAATACATGTCATTGCAGGAGGAGGAGGAAGTTGATCATGTTGCTCGTCTGCTGGTGGTATAATGCAAGTCCTTGCGCTTTCTGTAGCCGCATCCCGAATGAGCTTATGGAGGACGCTAGTTAGCGTGCCAGTTAGCCAGGCCTCAAGGAGCTTTTTTACTGCTGGTTGTGTCTCCTCCATCACGGATGTGGAGGCTCCCTTATGAAGAGATTTCGTGATGCTACAGTGAGGAGGGGTAACCCGCCTCACCTGGGGGAGGCATTGGGAGTTACGTCCTCGTCCACTACTTCAGAGCTCTCATTGATGATGCTCATGAGGTTAGTTGGGAGGTCGCTCATTATTCTCATATATTCTTTATTACCTGCCATATTAGATCTGTGTATACAAAGAAAGGAAATCTTGTTCTTGGTCTCTTTTTTTTACGTTAGCAATCCGTGTTAGTTGTAGATCTAGAGGAAACTAAAAATTTAACTAGAAAATCCCCACAGATGACGCCAAATTGTTTGACCAAAAAGTATAACTTTCGGTTAAACATTTATATTTATGTAATATTAGGTTAAACCTAGTTAATAACAATATTCCTAAATGTGGATCTTGAAAATACGGATAATGTGGGGCTGATCCAGTGGGGGATTAATAATATCGTACATTAAATATTTCAAAAGTATGAGCAATAATGGAGGAGTAACTAGTAATAAATAACAATAAATGACATTTAAGTAAATAAAAAAAATAAATTACCTAATAATGAATGAGTTAGATGATTGTTCCTCCTGACATTGATGCGTGACAGATAAATCCTAGAATGTTCGAACTATTCTCGGATTTGATGGAAAAGTATGGAATAATATAAGCAAGAATCTTGATGAAAAGGTAATGTTTGTATCTTTGCTAGAGAGAGAGAGGTTCATCTTCTAAAAAGTGTTCTTATCAAGTGAATATCACATAGCTTTATTCATTGTCTTTTTTTCTATTTATATGGGACATACCCCAATAAACCCTAATAATAAAAGTACAAAGAATATCCAAAGGAATATTCTCTTTAATATCCTATTCTAGTAAATTAGTCGTTACAGTTCTTTCAGTCGTGCTCGACATCAACCTACGTCTGCATCTCGACCATAGGCTTCACCATCCCCTGGTCGACCTCGACTGACTCTTTTCTCGAAGTTACTTCCCACCAAGTACTAAGACAGATTTCGACCCATATAGTAGGTACCTGCAAAAGAGAAACCATGGTTAGAGAAAAAAAGGACATTTCTGTCAGATGGGTGGGCATCCAGGTTCTTGTGTTTGCTGGTCCCTGAAGAAATGCTAGTATGGTGGTGGTGTTTTGGTTTTTGGAAGTATTGAAGGTGAGTTGGATTACTGGATGGTAGAGGCTTTGTGATGATTGTGTGGTGTATAACTGGATTCCTGGTTGTTTGGTGTGGGGCTAGGTTGCAGATATGGGTAATGAGGTTGTATGTGGTGTTGCTGTTTATGTTTCTTCTGATAGAGGGTATGGAAGGTGTATGTGTGTGTTTCCTTAGGAGCTAGTGCTTTTGTTTATGTTGTGATGTTTTGGATTCCAAGTGTTCCTATAGAGATGGCACAATATGCCTACTCTTATCCCCTGATTGATTTCCAACAGAAAGAGTACCAAAGGAGTTGATACCACACACTGAAAAGGAAGCAGTAGACAGGGCAGGATAACAGTGGATTCACCTGCAAAAAAGGAGGAAATTGTTAGTTAAAACCATAGTGTCATAGTCCTTTTCCTGAAGAGTTTGGGCAAGCTGGTATAGTTGAAATTGCTACCCAAAACTTTGGTGTTTGGACTATATGGTCTGCTCCTAGGTTTCGGATGTTCAACCATATCCATTGGAATTAGAGGTGGAAGTGTGATTTGTTGAAGGCTGAAGTTTGCTTGTTTTCTTACGTCTGAAAGCTGAGGTGTTCATTTGGTCAAGTCTGGTTTGACCTCTGATTTGCCTGGGAAGGTCAAGAATGTTCTCAAAATGGGTGATTTGAGGGAGATCATGGATGAGCTTAGATAAAGAATCAGCAGGACAATTAGCTTCCCTATAAACATGAGAGCATTTGAATTTATGACACTAGGAGCATATGTCAATCAGTTTCTGCAGCTGCATCTCTAAACTCCAAGGAGGCTAGATTCATGGTTGATCCAATGAACAAGTAGTGCAGAGTCAGCTTCTAAATATACTTTGAAGTGGAAATTCTCCAGGCACCACTTCCTTCTCCAAGTGGACTTGCTATGGCATGGATAAATCTCCCCAGATGATTTCTAATAATTGCCCCTGCACCAATATTTTTTGGATGGTTGAGGGCACTGCCATCACTGTTCAGCTTGACAAATCCATCCTCAGGTTCGTGCCAGGTCACCTGTGATGTGCATATGTGATGTTGTATTGTTAAGCTAGCTGGACCTGTGAATTGCCTCCATATTGCCTTAGCAAAGTGGCCCAAACTAAAAATGTGATCTACTGATTCAGCTTTAGGTTTGATACAACACACACATCTAGTGACAATAGGTTGACCAAAGGAAATGGCCCTATTATTAGTGGGCAATTTGTTTCTGAGGGCTCTCCATATGCAAAAGGACCATTTAAAGGGGATTCTTTTGTGCCATGTCATCTTGTTGGTGAAGAGGATCTGTTTCTTCTTTCTAACTGCTTCTCATGCTGAAGCACAAGTGAATTTACCAGAGGTAGTTGGTACCCATATAGGTTTATTAGGGGTGTGAGGAGAAAAATGGATTGGGATCTGAATGATATTAGAGATTTTGTGGACTGGGGCTTGGTTGTGGAGCTTCTGAAGATCCCATTTTCCAGAATCCCAGAATTGAGAGACAGTGATGTTGCCTGGCCTTCCTTACTCAGTTTTGTAGCTAGCTAAAGGACATGTTCCCAACCAATTATCCCACTAAAAACTTGCATTGCCTGAATATAACCTCAAGTTTATATGTGGTTCTGCTTCTTTCTTGTTACATATCATTTTCTTCCCAGTTTTTGATTGGCCAGAGTGCTATTTCTTTGAGATTGGGTGTGATCTTTTGCAATATTTGGCTAGCAAGAAGGTGCTCCACAAAGACTGTTTTGTTCTAAAATTCCACCATTGTTTGAATTCCATAGCCTTACATACATCAGTCATAGTTCTAAAACCAACACCCCTTTCCTCTTGTGGATATGATAGCTTCTTTGAGGAAGCCCAATGGTATTTATTTTTATCCTTCTCCATACCCCAGAAAAAGTTAGCAGCTAGTCTTTTTAGTTGTTTCATGACAGTTTTGGGTGGTGAAACAGCTTATAGCAGGTGAATGGGGAAGGATTGCAGCACATATTTGATCAAAGTAGCTCTTCCTCCATAAGAAAGCATTTTGTTGTGCCATTCTCTAATTCTGCTCATGGATCCATTGAAGTGTAGAATTTTTTTTCTTCCAACTTAGAGGGGGCAACCAAGGTATGTGATTGGTGATTCTTTCTTAGTAAAACCAGTGATTTAAAAGATTCTAGAAATATTGTAGTGGAAAACACAAGTGAGAGCAGCTTTGTTTATCAACTGGCCAGAAGTATTGTTATAATCCCCTAAAATTCTCATAATCTTCTTTACTTTCGTATTTGTGCATTCCTTAGTTAAAAAAATTATAGTCTATGACATTATGCATTAGTCAATATTCGAGCCGAACAAACCGAAGTTACCAGATCGAATAAACCGAAAACAAAAGGAGAAAAATCGAGTCATACCGAATTTAATTAGGTATACTATTGGTATAGCATTTTAAGAAACTGAATACCGAAAATATCGAACCGAAATCCCCTCTTGATAAAATACGAAAAAAAATTCAAGACATTATGCTGAGTTCAAGCTTTTACAAATGAAACTCCATGCACAGTGTGCTAAAATTCGAGAAATTCATAGAGTTTCAATTGTGTTGTTCAAACTTCAGGAAAAAATCATGGAGTTTGAATTGTCTCCTCCCGAACTCCAAGATAATATCATAGAGCTTCTCTGGAGTACAAATTTTAATATTTCTTCCTGGAGTTTGAACTGCCACAATTCAAACTTCATGATTTTTTCTTAAAGTTTGAATTGATAAAATCCAAATGAAACCAAATATAGTTAGTTTTTTGTTTTATTATTTTGACTTCTTTTTTTACATGAAATACAAGTTCATTTCCTTCAATCTATTAGAAATAAAAGATAAATTTTCTCATAAGTCGTTATATGCTTAGCAAGAGTCAAGCAAATAAAATAACCTCTTAATTATTCACTGAAATATCTATATGTGAGAAATTTCACTAAAAAACATAATAAATTCACTTTAATAAATCAAATATGTTTCTAGCTTACCTAACCTTAACAATATGTGCCAAGATGAAGATGAATCTCGAATTAGTTCGACTCTACAACATGTGTGGTCAAGATGGTCGGAAATTGCTTGTCAAACAACGATCGAGGAACTGAACATAGACATGACAAATCGAGCTTACAAGAGTAAGAAAATTCGAACAAAACGATGAAAAAACCAACTAAATCTTCTCACTAACACTACTATAACTACGAACCCCTAATGGCCAAGCAAATAAAGTCGTTGCTTAGGCCCCGGAGTCCAGAACCCATTTGTGATTTTTTTGGACAAGTGTGACGAAAATGTGTGTTTAAAAAAAAGAGTGACATTTTTATATATAGCGCTCTTTTAAAGAGCGTTATACTTTAACAGAGTTTTGGCCGTTAAAGTATAGCGCTCTTTAAAAGAGCGCTATATATATATAACGCTCTTTTAAATCGCGCTATACAGGGCTGATAAGACAGCTATGCATAGCGCGGTATATAACCGCGCTATATATATATATATATATATATATATATATATATATATATATATATATATATAACGCAATTATATAACCGCGCTATATATGTATAGCGCAGTTATATACTGCGCTATACATACATAAATAAACGCCCCCCCTCCTTCTTCCCCATTCGAACCAGACGCCCCCCCTCCCCCCAAAATTTCCTTCTAAAAAAATTATAGTGAACCCCACCCGTCACACAAAAAGATAAGATTGTAGGTCCCACATCCTAGTCAAGCCTTCTATTGTTGTAGTTTCCTCGTTTCGGGTTCAAATTTTCAATTCATCGACTTTCCGAAAAACATAAATCGAGGTATTCCGATTTAGTTTATGTCGAAACTCGTATAATAATGCATATTAGTTGTTTTGAATGTGTTTCCATGTTGTTTTGTATTATTTTTTTTGCGATTAAACTAGTATGTTATTTTTATCCAGACTAAGATATTAGTGTTTTGTGTTTGTTTTGTGATTAAAATATATTTGTTGTTTTTATCTTGTTTAGATTATTTATTTGCTTAAAGACTAGTGCCCTTTTAGCGTAGTAAAATGTAGAGGTCCAAAATTTTCTAACAGTTAATGTATTTGTCCATTTTTTTAACAATATTAAGTATTTGAAAAGAAAAAAAAATGCAAGTTTCAAGGAAAGAGGGCCGTTGGAGAACAATTGGAAAAGGAATATATTTTTGGGATCCATGCCTTATTTACGCGTGAACATTCCACAATCTTACCTCATCTATGTACCATCATTATTATAAATGGGCCCACATTCTTTCATCTCTTTTTATCTTTCTCTGCAAAAGTCTATTAACTTTTACTCTTCTATTGTTTCTTTGGCCTTCTCTACATTTCAATCTCATTGAATCACTATCACAGTATAAAAGAGCAGAATACAAGTACCATCTGTTTTATCTGTTCTCAAGTATTTTGGCGTTACATCAAGAATTTTGAAGTAGCAAAAACTTATCAAATTATCTATTTGTTGAATCAGGTTTGATTATTCTATATTTTATTATTTGCATCTACTTTTTAATTTTTTTGGATATATTTTCTTTGTAAGTATATATTATATTTTTAGTTATTTACTTGAGTTGTCAACTAGAAAATATGAATCAGGATGTTCAAAACGTCAAAAAAGGAAAAGGATTGAAACTCTAATACAATCCCAAAAAGGAGCACTTGATAAATTTGTAGCGAATAGTAAAAATTCTAAATCTTTGAAATATAATAGTTACTATGATATTGATGGTTTAGACTTATTTTCTAAATTAAAATTTTTAAGGGAAATAATACATGTAGAAGATGATACTCTAATCGATATACTTAATCATATAAAAAGACTTGATTCTTTTTCAAATGTTTATATTGCTTATAGAATAATGTTAACAATTCCTGTAACAGTTGCCTCATCGGAAAGAAGTTTTTCAAAATTAAAATTAATAAAATTTTACTTAAGATCAACAATGTCTCAAGATAGATTAAATGGATTAGCTATATTATGAATTGGAAAAGAATTATTAGAAGAAATCGAATATAAATATATTATTAATAATTTCGCATCTCAAAAAGCTAGAAAAATAAATTTCAAATAAAATTATGAGTTTTCTTCTACAACAAAAATCTTAGGAATCCTTATTGAAGTTTGGCTTTAGGCCACAAATATCACAGAGCTGCCCCTGCTACGAACCAACAATAATTTTCAGTATCTCTCGCAAAATAGTTAAAAACTTAAAATAATTTATTCTGATGCTCAAGTGAGTAATGTATACGAAGTTAAAAATATGAGAGATTACTCAGAAGCGTAAGCATAAACGATTCACAAGTACTAGTAAATAAGGCGATTTAACTCTTACTGATTTGGACAAGTTCAGTAAGTTTAGATTGCTACTCAAAATAGTTCTACCTATAAAAAATATCACTAGAGAGTAAACTCTTGTACTTGGTGACCATTCTAATTTTGTTAAAATGTGAATAATAGGTAACATTTAGTTCTAGTTTGGATTGTGACGATAAAATTTAGTTAGGTTACATCTATTTAGGTAAATTTAAAGGAAGATATATAGTATAATTTACCATTATTTCCGATTCAACTTCTTCTATATTACGAGTATATTTCAGAGCACAGCTACCAAATATTCGATTAACATTTTATTAAGAGTTGCGTCAAGTTTAAGTAAGACGGTAAATTTGGAACAGACATAGTTAAAGTGGAAAATTGGTGGCTATTGGATCAGAAGAAGTTTATCAAAATAAAGGAAGATGGTTTAATGCACATGGGAATCAGCATCATTAAGTTCAGTCATCCAGTTGACTCGTGTTTAATTTCTGAAGTAATTAAGTGCACCAAATTATTGATTGCACACCGAAAATAGCACGAGGCCCCTCAAAATCAACAACTACAAGCCTAAAATGACCTTTGATTGGGTAGCGAACGACATTAAATTCATTTACAATATGAGATTAAAGCGTCATCGTTAGATCTTTACTTCAACTTTACTACTATTCTAAAGGATCTACAGCTCGAATAATGCAATGTTTTTTTTTCCGTTCACATATGCAATACTATTATTTCTACAAAAAAGTACTAAGAGTATTATTTTGGTCAAACTATTTGATCCAAATTAAGTGTTGATCTGGAAATCAAGGAGACATAAATTATTTCTATCTAAATCTACTTTTTACACTAATAAATAGGCTAAAAAGTCTAAGAAGAGATAATGCAGAATTTGAGGAGGTACAAATAATTTAGTCTAACTGTTATTATGATTAATACTACAATTAAATAATTTTCATAATTAGTGCGCCCAAATCAATAAACGACCTTTTTTTGGACCGGAGAAGTAGCACAAACAAAGCAAAGGAATAAAAACTCATCAATTTTGATCCAGATAAATACAATAGCTTCTTGATCGTGAATGCTTGCATTTTAATCGTCATTACTTCGAACTTTATGTATAATTGAAAGTTCTTAATTTTAAGTTTGTATCTTTATCGGGGGCGACTCAAGCACATGTGTGGCCTAAAATCAAAGTTTAAAATGAGACCGAAAAATTTAAAAGTACTGTTAAACACTTGAACTAATTAAATCTTGAGAAAAAAAGGCGAGTAATGAAGTCTGAGATTAGAGAAAGAAGGTGAATAATAATATAAAAAAGAAAGGCAAAGAAAATGTAAGGGGTTTCTCAAATATGAATATATTAGGGTAAATACTACTTTTTGTATTAGAAGTATTAAATATTTTTTTAAATCCCTATAAACTTATTTATATTATATTAAAAGTATGAACCCCTAAACTTAAAAGTTAAATTATCTATTTACCCTTCTAAATTTTTATATAAAATAATAAGACTATTAATAATTGAATCTATATTTTATATTATATTAAAAGCATGAACCCATAAACTTAAAAGTTAAATTACCTATTTACCCTTCTAAATTTTTATATAAAATAATAAGACTATTAATAATTGAAAAGATAAAAAAATAAATCGGTATGCCTTTTCCTTAACATGTATGTCTTTCTAATTATGAGTAACTAAAGTTATCCCTTTTAAATTTTCTTTTAAACCGTTGGCAAACGTTAGGTAACAAGATGTCGTACTCTTTCCCTGTGACTAGAGGACTTAGATGAAGACTGCCAACAAAGGCAAGATAACAACTTACTGTTGTACGGAGGCAACATTCATGTTATTAAAAAAAATTAATTTATTTCATTTGTCATTTTTTTTTGTTCTCTTGTTTTAGCTTGATAATGTGATAGATTGTTACAGCGAAGTAAATAATGGAAGACGAGATTTGTACAAAAGCGAAGAGATGGAAAAACAGAACGTAATGTGACTAAGATTATTGCAAAGACAAATATCATATCAATGTAAAGACAAGAGGAGTTAAATGAAAAAAGTTTAGGTGAGAAAAAAATACATATTTAATTAAGTTGTGAGAAGGAATAATTTTTATTTTGCAACTAATCTTTCAATTTAATTGTTGAGTTTATGAATAATTAGTTACAAAGAATGAAAAAGCTATTATTTATTATTTAAATACGAAATTACAAATGAAGAATTACCTTTTGAAGTCGTACATTTTTTTTTTCTTTTCGTTTTCTTCAAAAACACTTTTTGTGCCATATTGTTTAGAAATTTTATGACTATTCCTCTCCCACTATCTTTTTGTGAATCGGCTTTGGAGAAAAATATATATTAAGCAATTATCCTATGATAGTTATTCATTGAGTGTAATTTTAATTCCTTTAGTAGATGTTATTGTATTTCTTTTTATCACTTGCACCATGTGAAAAAATTATTAACCTAAATATAGTTTTCTGAAAAATCCTGTCTACATTCATTTTATATTTTTCGTTAAAATTCTCTTGCACAATTTTACTCCATTGAATTATTTTCAATATTTTACAAAAATTTTAGGATAGTTATTTTTCAATTTAATGGAATCTTCCTTATTGTTCAAACATACAAATATGTGAAGAAATTTGAAAAAGGAGGACCCAATAAACCCGGTTTGATAGAGCATGATTGTTCGGCTACAAAATGAAGATTTATCTATTTTACTGGGAAGTTTATGAGAAAATGCCACAGAAACATGAGTCCAAAGTCAAGCGAAGATAATTATTCTATTTGACGGCTGATAGAGAGGATATTTGGAGCAAAATTATTTGTCTATTGTGGAGATCTAATAGTGAATTAAAATGTCCAAGTTTATAAAAATCTGTTTTGCTTGATTCGTTATTGTTGATGAACAATCAAATCTTAGCGAGAAAAGTAAAGGAAGTCGATTTTACATAGCTAAGCATTCGCGTACGACGCACTTGAGGAGAAACTAGTTATTTCTATAAGATGGTGCCCCCTAATTTGGGGCCTAAGGCACAACCCTTACCGGTGATAATAGTAGAGCTGGCCCTGATCTTTATTATGGAGTAGTATTGTTGTGAATAATAATATTTACTCTTTCCGTCCCAAGTAATGTGACATTGTCAAATTGAGCGTGGAGTTTTAAAAAATATTAAATAGTATTTCTGTAACTATAAATAATTTTTTAAAACAAAAGGAGTACATATTATGGTCCTTTAAAAATTGATTTAAAATTGTGTGTGCTGGAAATTTGGGAAATCGCTTTCCCATAAGCACGCTGGACAAAGAAGGGTCCATCACGCAAACTGCAATCCTATACTCCTCAGACCAGCCGACCTATGGTCTGTGCCACAAAAAAGCTCAGTCACGTGCAAAGGCCGCTTCTCAAAGTTTCCCAGCTCGAAAAATGGCTCAACTCTTCCCATTAGAGTAGCAATTATGCACAGTTCCAATCATATGAGGTCCCATTAATGGCTGAATTCCATTAATTCTGGAAACAAAACCATTATTTTCATGATATAACTAGTCAAATTGAATCATCATAGCATTATGACGTCGTGAAAATTTTTAATCTCAGAGCCCGAGATATATATTATTCCGATCCACTGTCTTTTTATTTGCTGAATACGTCTGTGTCAATAATTTCATAGTCATCATCATCTAAAGCTTAAACTGGAATGTAAAAAAGCAGTTTCCTGCTGGTATTTCTCTTCATTTCCATCTTCTTTCGGCAAACATGATATCCATTTCCAAACGAATAAAATCCCCCAATCTCTTTTGCCTTATAGACCGAAAAAGAAATATCTTTCTCGTGAATGGAAGTATCTCTGCATAACAAGGAAAGGAAAATCAGGAAAACCAAGCAGAGAAACTACTACCACAAAAAGGAAGGGGAAAAGTTGTATAGATTCAGAGATCCGACGCTTAGGAAGGAGAGCTTATAATACTGGTCTCAATTCAGGCGAACTCATTTGACCGTGCACGAATTTTAAGATAAAAGAAAACTTTGAACTTCGTGGTATAAAATGAGGCACATGTATTTTGTGTGGTTATAAATCATTATAAATTATTTTCAAATAAAAAAAAATTATTCTTTTTTATACGGACTAAAAGAGAAATATGTTCACGTAAATTGAAACCGGGTTATCTTTTATCACAAAGGACACCAGTTTTTATTTGATCTTCTTCACTATGACCGCCGTATCGATTTCGTCTATTTCACACGCCATTTATGACTTCTTGCAGTTATTTACGTAGCATTCTTTGTTAGACTTAATTAACATTCTATAATTTCAATTAATTCGACCTAAGGAAGGCAGAGCAAACAAATTAGTCTAACCTTTTGGACTCTTGGAGGGATGTGAATGTACGATTTAAAGTCAATGGTCACATAATATTCAGTAAAAATTCGTACCCAATGTTTACCTTAAGCCAACAACTAACTTTAGTAATTAGAAATTATAGTAGAAATATATCACTTAATTATAATTAAATAAAATGTGTATATGCAACACATGTACATGTCATGTATTTACCAATTTTGGTGTAAACGCCAAATGGGTGTAAATTTTTATTGATAATATACTTTAGACAAACTTAATAGAAATATCTGTATTTATTTAAAATCTTTTAAACCATATATAAAGAGTTATGCTGAACAATGCCCATTCCCTTTTTAGGGACGGCCCGACGAATTTTGTGGCCTAAAGCTAAATTTATGAGGAGCCTTAACTTTTAAAATTTATTTATTTATTTGAAGTCTATTTTTTTAACCTTTCTTAGATACAAAGTAATTAATAATTTTTTTATAATCAATAATTTCTAATAAGTATTTTTCAGTTGACAATATAACTAATCCATTTAATCTTTTTGAGACATTATTGATGTTAGGTAATATTTTATCAATTTTAATTTTGACAACTTCTTTCCGCTGAAACAATGGTAATAAGAATTATTAACATTATTTCATAAGCAATATAGACATTTGGAAAAGAATAAACTATTTATATTTGATTGAGTGTATCAATTAAACTACTACTCCATCTTTCAATTGTACTATTTTTCTTGATACTTTTAATTCAGAAAATAAATCTAAATCATCAATATCGAATTGATTATTATGCTTTAAGGAACATTCGATATTTTTTCAAATTTTCATCATCTAGTGATCTTAGTTTTTACCGCTAAATAGAAAATTAAAAATATTTTCATATGCTTTGAATTGTTTAAATCTAATTTGAAGGGAAAAAATAGTCTTTGTCTACTATATATAAAAGTAATCAATTCTAAAAGACTTTTCGAAAGATTTTGAGATTTCATTATCACCATTATTATCAAATTGTCACTTTCTATATATCACACGTTTGTTATAAAATTCGGGTTCGATATTTATTTCAAGTACAATTTTCTTGGCAGAAATCATAGTAATTTCATATCCTTCTTCAATAAATCCAACTTTTTCACTTCATAATTTTTTTTTTAAACTTATACATAATCTATTAAGTGCAATAAAATATGAGACTCTTATAAATGTAAGACTTAAAACAGTTGTGTTACTTGCTTTATGGAAGAACTGTTCCTAGACTTCGAGCACTCAAACAAGTAAACGATACTGTTGTTTTTCTCCGGTAAAAACCTATGTGGTCTTGTTGCATACTTCACACAGCTAAGTGACAATTTGAGATGCGTATAATATTTTTAACCATGATTTAATGTAAACCATACACGAATAACATATGTAATATCACCGCTCTGTTGCATATGCTGGATAATTTTTTTGTCGTTTTTCTCCTGGTCGCATATTTTATTTTAGAAGTAATTCAAAAGTCACTACCGCTAAAACCATTAACTTTTTGTAGTTTGCAATAAATATTTTTTGCTAAATAATTATCATGATTAAGTGATTTTAATATTTAAAAATTATCTTAATTGATTATGATTAAATGTAAAAAATTCATGTACAATACATATTTATATTTATTTATTTATTTGGTGTAAATGAGAAAACAATTTCACCATATTTCAAACAAGTAATATTTTCTTAAAATTCATATTTAAGACTTCCTCTAAGTTAAATTTTCTCAAGTCATCAAAATTCCAGCGGATGAGGTGGCAACTGGCAACTGGCAACGGCAAGTGCTCCGTAACGAAGAAAAGGACCGTGTCGGGTGCTACGTAGTTACTATAGTAGGGTACCTTTTTGTCGTCAACTCCTCAACTAACGCCGTTCCTTCTCACCTAAACGGACGTCGTGACTATTAACGCCGTCTCATTTTCACTCTCATAGTCTCATCGTACAGTACGCACTACTCTTTTCACAGTGTTGTTTCTTAGAGAGAGAAAATGCGACTGAAATAGTACTAATACTGTATGTGAACCTGCTCTTTGCTTTATCTTCTCTTTCGCTTTTTCACTCTCCACCATTTCTTCCTCCAACTCCACTGCCATATCTTTACAATCTGTCTGTCCATTTTAGCCCGTTTACTTCACTGTTACTACAATCATTTGCATCTAGGATCTTGCTTTTTACTACTGGATTTTAGACAAAAATTGTGGGTTGGGTTTTACTATGGGGAGTGTATCATCTGAAGAAGGTTCAGATCAGCAGAGTGAGCGATGTGGGAGCTACAGTTTAAGTGCTGATGTTAGTGAGTCTGAGAGTTCATCTAGCAGTTTCTCTTGTCGGCGCTATGACGCTGACGGCGCGTCCAGCTCTATGGCGTCGTCTCCACTTGCTTGTCGGAGATTCGCCGCGAAATCGGAGTTTCCAGCCCCAATGATACCACCATTCATGTTCCCGGTCATTGGCGGGAAAGATGTAGTGCTCTGTAATGACAAGTCCGAGAAACGCCAAGCAGATTTATCTGGTTTGTGCATCTTATGAAATTTGGTTTTTAAAGATTGTAATGGACTTCATTATTGCCTTTATTGACTAGATTTGTTACTGCATATGTTGATGTGTGTTACATTTACTGCTGTCGTGCCTTTACTCTTATTTTTATAGAATGTAGGTTATTGTTTTGATTTTTTTGGGTTTTGTTTGATTTAGAAATTGATCTGATGAAGGAGAGATTTGCTAAGCTGCTACTTGGTGAGGACATGTCTGGAGGGGGTAAAGGGGTTTGTACGGCACTTGCAATCTCAAACGCTATTACAAATCTTTCTGGTTAGTGTAAAAAGAAAAAAGAGATTAAAATTTTACATCTGGTTTTGTATTGAAATTGGGTTTTTTGTGTGTGATGATTGTAGCTACTATATTTGGGGAATTATGGAGGTTGGAACCACTGGCTGCTCAAAAGAAGGCAATGTGGTGTAGGGAAATGGAGTGGTTGTTGTGTGTGAGTGACTCTATTGTCGAGCTTGTGCCTTCTATTCAACAGTTTCCTGGAGGAGGCACGTATGAAGTAATGGCGACGCAACCGCGTTCTGATTTATATCTGAACTTGCCTGCTTTGAAGAAACTTGATGCCATGTTGATTAGCATACTTGATGGATTTCGTGACAGAGAGTTTTGGTATGTGGATCGAGGCATAGTTTTAGGTGATGGAGAAGACTGTGACTCCTATACTTCGGGCATTGGGTTTGGTAGGCCTTCAGTTCGGCAGGAAGAGAAGTGGTGGCTGCCATGCCCTAAAGTTCCCCCAAAAGGGCTGTCAGAAGAAGCAAGGAAGAGATTGCAGCAGTGTAGGGATTGCACAAACCAGATATTGAAGGCAGCATTGGCGATCAACAGTAATGTACTTGCTGAGATGGAGACTCCAAGTGCCTATGTCGAATCTTTGCCGAAGGTTGGAACCAGTTGAATAGCTTACTTAAAGTTAAATTTACTGGCATGCCTTAATCTGAAAAAATGGGCTGGTATACACAGCCAATGTCGGTTACTTTAAATACTATATCTTGACTCGCTGTGATTCTTTTGCCGCCTTCATTGCGCGCCACTGGTTATTGTTGCTGTATCCGTTATTTAAATCGCTTCCAAAAAATGAGTTGAAGTAGGTTCTCTGGTGTCTAATGTAAATTGTGATCTAACATTGATGGTGTAGAAAAGAAAAACCTGTTAAAGGTAACAAAATGAAGTTTCCGTATTATATCAAACGATCTCTAATATTAATTTTCAGAAAATCTGTTTTCTTTTTCCTGAATTTGCAGTTCTCCTCATATAGTTCCAACAACTTTTTTGACCATCCCCTGGGAAGGAGGTTCTTGTGCATTTAATACCGGTCAAAGGAAACAAAATAAAGTTTCCTTGTTATATAAACAATCTCGAAAATTAATTTTCAGATAATTTCTTTCTTTTTTCCCTGCATTCACAGTTGTTATCCTCGTGTAGTTCCAACAGCTTTTTGGCCCATCCCTTTGACAAGGAGCTTCTCGAGCATTTAGTACCATTAATATGTAGCTTTATTCTTCATCAAGATTAGCTGTTTAAGTGCATGCACCCGAACATTGAAATGAACATTCTTCTCAAAGTTTGGGAGCACATATAATGCAAGTTAATGCGTGCTGTCTGCATATGGGTATTCAGATATCCTCCCGAGGACAATTTAGAGTACATGTTTGATGAAAAGAATTGTTCTTTTACTTGTCAGTTGCAACTGCTCATTTCTTTAAGTGTTTCTTAAATTCTTATTGCAGAGTGGAAAAGCTTGTTTAGGTGATATCATCTATCGCTACATCACTGCTGACAAGTTCTCACCTGAATGTCTTCTTGATTGCCTGGACTTGTCATCGGAGCACCATACGCTGGAAGTGGCAAATAGAATTGAGGCTGCTGTGCATGTTTGGACGCTCAAGGATCAGAAGAAACATCCACATAAAAGGAAATCTAAACGCAAATCATGGGGAGGGAAGGTCAAGGGCCTTGTTAGAGATGGTGATAAGAATCAGTATCTGGCAGAACGAGCAGAAACACTCTTGCATAGTCTCAGGCTTCGCTTCCCTGGTCTTCCTCAAACTGCACTTGACATGAACAAGATACAGTATAACAAGGTAGGTGATGCAAACTCTTATGTAGAGCAATTGACAAGTAGAGCAGATATGAGACATAGTGCGATATTTATTTTGAGAAGAGAAGAAATATTATGAGTCATTTCTTCATCAAAAAGAAATATTATGAGTCATTTCTTGCTTAATAATAACTGACTATGCAATGGGGCATTTAGGCAGCGGAAATTCTAGTTATTCATGGCCTCAAGATGTGAAGATGTGAAGAGTACCTTTAATCTAATGTTATGGAACTTTATTCTTGGTACTATTTCTATATCTTGAATAGTGATTTCATGAAATGTTTCTATGGCATCAGAAGCAGCGTATAAAGTAGTGTGAGAAGAGAGGAAATGCATTTTTAGTCCATTTATCGCAAATGCAATAACAATTGGCTAGATAGGGGACACAAGTGTCTTTATCTATTCTGCTCTCTGAAAACGTGATGTGTTCTACTGCAGGATGTTGGGCAGTCAATACTTGAGAGCTACTCAAGGGTCATGGAGAGCTTGGCATTTAACATTATGGCAAGGATTGATGATGTGTTATACGTAGATGATGCAACAAAACGTTGTGCTGCCGCAGAGTCCATATCCCTTTTCAATAGGGGGGGTTTGGGTGGTCTTCCAGTCCAAAAGCGGATGTCACCAAGCCCTTTTTCTATTCAGCACTCTCCTTATGCCTCTCCATTTGCTACACCAACCTTTTGCTTATCTCCCCTGATTGGTAGCCCAGGGAAGGCAGCTTCTCCTTCTAAGGCTGGTTCCAAGGTACCGCCAACGGATAAACTCGAGAAAGCGATGCCAACGGATTTGGATAAATTGTGGTCATATGCAGGGAACCTTAGTGCAAGAAGACCTTCTAAGGATGCTCCTGAACGAGACTGAGAACTAACAGATGACTAGTCGAGGCTGCCGTGATCTCGATTATGCTCTTTTTCATGTATATTTCTTTTAGGATAGTGCGTTGTTTAAAATTTTCACCCTGATCTTCATCGGTTGTTACATTGAGAAGGATAGCATTAATGTAGTTGCACAGTTTTCGCCTGGCAAGTGAAAGATAGCAGCTTTCTTGTGGTATAGAAAGAAGAAATTGCTGCTTGACTAGCTACCATTAGATGTAGCAAAGTTAATTGCATCTTAATAGTGATTGCTCCATGGCATAACGTTTTATATTTCAGTCTACAATATTTGCACTCTGACATACTAGCCGGAAGCGAAGTAGGTGTTTTTAGTACTTACCAAATATCTCAATTATTATCACCCTCAGTTCATCTCTAATGGGCTGTGGGGCGTACTTCCAAATTTTCCAATAATAATTGTCCTACTTTTATGTATACGGTCGAAATTGGGTATATTCGATTTCGTTGGCAGGGGAGTTGCCCCGAGTGTAACCTCATAATAGATCTGGCTCGAGCTCGAAGATAGAATATCAAGCCTGGAGATCGAAGTGTTCATTGAGATAGAGGCCAACAATAATCGAGATCAAGCATGACTGACTTCGAGTAAGGCGTAATAACGGAATGACGAGATATCAATAATTGATCGAAGATTACGGCGAAAATCCCGGAACAAATCAAATCAAAGCGGTTATTAGTGACAATCATGGGATCTACTTCCGTTATTAGAGTTGCATCTTATTTAGGATTCCTCTATTATATAAAGAGGGATATCATTCACTTGGAAGGGGCAAAATAATTATTCACTGATAAGAATATACACATACGTTACTTTCTTTGTTTTACTTATTGTTCATCACTGTTCATTGCTGTTTGTTCCATCCTCTACTGTTCTTATTAACTAACCTCGAGATTATCTCGAATCGAGGTCGATGCATTATTTGCAGACTAGTTTGATTTATTTTATTGTCCAATTTATCTATTTAATTCGTTGTTTATCAATTGGTACTGGGTTAAATCACATATCCTTAAAACCACAATATAAGTTTAATTGTTACTCCATTTTTAGGGTAAACAGTTTGGCGCCCATCGTGGGGCTAAAGATAATAGTGATTGTTCAGTACTGATTCTGGTAAAACACACTATTTTACGCTTGTTCTTGTCAAGTATCTTTGCTTTAAGGTTAAAACATGTCGAACTCACAAAATGCATCCACTCACGGTGACAATGGCCTCGGACTCCACGGTGAAAACGAAAATGTGATTGCTCCAGGAGTCGAGGTGCCACAGGCTAATCTCGGGGGAGCACCGGTTGCCAACCCAGTCGATGTCAGTTCACACGTTGCTTTAAATGTGGACCTAGGCACAGATCTCGATGGGAGTGTACGCATAAAAGGCCGATCTAGTGACCTAGGCTCATTTGCAGGAAACGTTCAAGATTTTCAGGAAATACAACATGAAGCTCAACCCCGAGAAATGTGCTTTCGGGATCGGTTCGGGCAAGTTCCTTGGCTTCATGGTATCGAATCGTGGGATCGAGATCAACCCCGATAAAATCAAGGCCATCGAAGACATCACCGTCGTGGACAGTGTAAAAGCCGTGCAGAGGCTAACTGGACGGATAGCTGCCTTAGGCTGATTCATTTCGAGGTCGTCGGATCGACCACAAATTTTTCTCTCTACTAAAAAAGAAGAACGATTTCGCCTGGACCCCGGAATGCCAACAAGCATTGGAGGAATTGAAGTGATACCTATCGAGCCCACCACTGCTTCACACTCCAAAGGCAGATGAGAAACTTTACTTGTACTTGGCAGTATCAGAAATCGCGATAAGTGATGTCCTAGTTCGAGAAGAGCAAGGTACGCAATTTTCCGTTTATTATGTAAGTCGAACCTTAGGAGAAGCAGAAACTAGATATCCACACTTAGAGAAATTGGCACTTGCACTGATAAGCGCCTCTAGAAAGTTAAGACCATACTTTCAACGTCACCCATATGTGTACTAACCACTTACCCACTTCGTAATATTTTGCACAAGCCCGTACAATCGGGCCGATTGGCCAAATGGGCCATCGAACTCAGTGGGTACGATATCGAATATCAACCCCGGACGACCATCAAGTTTCAAATTTTAGTGGACTTTGTGTCCGATTTCACACCAACCCTCGAAGTTGAAAATGAACTCTGTTAAAATCGAGTACATCATTGGGGGTATGGACCCTTTTCACGGACGATGCTTCGAATGTGAAGGGGTCCGGGTTAGGCATCGTTTTGAAGCCGCCCACGGGTAGCACTGTTAGGTAATCTATCAAAACTTCTAGGTTGACTAACAATGAGGCCGAGTACGAAGCCATGGTTGCAGGTCTCGAGCTAGCTAAAAGCTTGGGAGCAGAAGTCATTGAAGCCAAGTGTGACTCTTTACTGGTGGTGAACCAAGTAAAAAAAAACCTTCGAAGTTCGAGAGGATATAATGCAAAGGTATTTGGACAAGCTGTAGGTAACCTTGCATCGTTTTAAGGAATGGACTTTACAGCATGTACCTCGAGAACAAAGCAGCGAGGCCGATGCACTTGCAAATTTGGGGTCATCGGTCGAGGAATATGAGATCAGCTCGGGGACTATCGTTCAAATCTCGAGATCCGTGATCGAGGAAGGTCATACCGAGATAAACTCTACAAGCTTAACCTAGGATTGGAGGAATAAATATATTAAATACTTGAAGAGCGGAAAGCTCCCATAGGACCCTAATGAGTCGAGGGCTCTTTGAACCAAAGCTGCTCGATTCACATTGGCTAAAGATGGAACATTATACAGCAGGACATTCGATGGACCATTGGCAGTATGCTTAGGACAAGGAGACACCAATTATGTTTTACGAGAGGTCCATGAAGGTACTTGTGGGAACCACTCCGACGCCGAATCACTGATTCACAAAATCATTAGAGCAGGATACTACTGGGATAGCATGGAAAAAGACACTATGGAGTTTGTTCGAAAATGTGATAAATGTCAAAGATTTGCATCGATGATCCATCAGCCCGGAGAACAACTTCATTCAGTCCTATCCACATGGCCATTCATGAAATGAAGGATGGATATCGTTGGCCCTCTGCCATCGGCCCCAGGTAAAGCTAAGTTCATTTTATTTTTGACTGTCTATTTCTCTAAATGGGTTGAAGCACATGCGTTCGAGAAAATGAGAGAGAAAGAGGTTATAGACTTCATCTGGGATCACATCGTATGTCGATTTGGGATACCTGCCGAAATAGTGTGTGACAATGAAAAACAATTTATCGGCAGCAAAGTGACGAAATTTCTCGAAGACCACAAAATAAAAAAAATATTATCAACGCCGTATCACCCTAGTAGGAACGGACAGGCCGAATCGACGAACAAGACTATCATTCAAAACCTAAAGAAAAGGTTGAACGACGCTAAGGGGAAATGGAGAGAAATTCTACCCGAAGTCCATTGGGCATATTGAACAACATCAAAGTCCAGTACGGGGCAACCCTGTTCTCCTTAGTATATGGCTCCAAAGCCTTGATTCCAGTCAAAGTCGGGGAACCCAGTGCCAGGTTTCGACATACAATAGAAGAATCAAATCACGAGACTATGAATACTAGCCTCAAATTATTGGATGAAAAATGAGAAGTCGCACTCGTTCGAATGGTTGCACAAAACAACGAATCGAAAGATACTACAATAGGAGAACCAACCTTCGCCACTTCAGAGTCGGGGACTTAGTCCTGAGGAAAGTTAACATCAACACTCGAGATCCTAATGAAGGGAAACTCGGCCCAAATTGGGAGGGACCCTACCAAGTCCTCGACATAGTCGGAAAGTGATCTCATAAGCTCGGCATGATGGACTGCGAACAACTGCCAAATAATTGGAACATATTGCTTCTCAAACGGTATTATTGCTAAGACATCGAGACCTCAGATTTTAAAGCACGCGTTGCACTCTTTTTCCCTTAGATCGGTTTTTGTCCCAAGTGGTTTTTTTCGGCGAGGTTTTTAACGAGGCAACAATTATGTGCTAACTGAGGACAATTCAATAGTATCCAAGGCTTCTTTACAATCAACCTCGAATACTGGGGGGCATCACCCTAGGATGTTACACTTTCGAGGAAATCACTTCGGTCGAATGAATCGTGTCTATATAGATTGGTCGAGCCCCGATGGCAAAACATGTACGCATGTATAAATTATACAAAGAAGCATTGTTTCTATATCAAACATCCTGTGTCTCAAAGAAAACTTTCTAATATACAAGCTCCATACTTATGATTTTGTGAGAAATGACTCAAGGGCCAAGTGCAAATATACCTCGTACACTCGGGTACTGCCGTCGACGATCGACATATTCGAGTAATCTAAACTCAAATTCATAAGACCTCAGAGAGGCACCCCTTGATCTATAGGCCAAGGCCATTATTCTTGGGGACTAACACTTCAAACAATTTCAAAGTGTTATTGGGAAATAAGCCCAAGAGGCATACCCAAAAGCTACAGCCAAATTAAGGCGGCTCGAAGACGTCCGAATCCCGCAATAAAAATAGGCCTTTGGATTCTTTGAAAAACTGGTTAAAAAAGGCTACCCTCGGCAAGTAATCAAAAGGGCTTTGATAAAATCAACCCTCGAAAAACCTTAAGAGGTATCAATCTATCTTAACACAAACGTGCTAAGGCACAAAAAGCAAAGGGGTTTCAATCGACATCGAACCCTAAAAAAACTCAATGGGTAAAGAATACGTGTTAAGGCATAACGAAATTTTTTACTAAGTCTTATAAGCCGAAAAAAGGAAAAAATAGCCATATTTTAGAGGCCATATCGGCCCAATCTAAAGAGCCTAAGGGCCAATACACTTAGAATTCGAGATTTTGTTCTCACTCAATTCGGACCTAAGGGTTCCACTATTCCGAGCTCAAATAAAACTAACTTGAATACATCTCAAGGATTCATCATTATTTGATATAAAACCTTAAGGGGTCTGTTACTGTGAGTTTGAAACTTACTCGAACTCGACTATAAAAATAGTACAATTACGGCTTCGATCAAGCCATCCGAAATCAAAATCCCGAACATATTGTTGAGCTCGGGGACTCACTCTCGCTTAACTAAACAAACCTAAGGGTTTTTTCTACTATGAGTTTGAGCTATTTCTCACTCGATTATAGAGGCTACAACAACCTGACTACAACAAAATTTTCACAAGGCAATGGCAAAACAGAATTTATCATAGATCATTAATCGGAGACCAAACGGAAAGAAAAGGAATCTTTCATATATGCAAAGTATTTACAAAGGCCACACATGGTCTTACACAAAAACCAAAGGGAGAAAAAAATCCTAAGTGCCTAGTCCGCCTCGGGAGCCGCATCTTCGAGAGCTTCATCTTCATCTCCTCCGCTCTCGGATCCACTCGCAGTGTCTTCATCATCGGAAAGCAAAGCTCCATCCTCGTCCTCCAAAAACTTCACACTCTGAATATCAGCCGTGAGGTCGAAGTCACGAGCATGTACCTCCTCAAGAGTCTCTCTTCGAGATTGGCGCCTAGCATGATCGACAACACGGGACAATCTAACCTCAGCAGCGTCAGAAATTTCCTTTGCCCGAGTGTTAGTGGCTTCAGCGTCGGCTCGGTAGGAGGCCACGAGCGCCTCTGCCTCGGATGTGGCCCTTGCAAGCTCAGCGGCCAATCGAGTCTCGAGCTCTTCAACCTTCTAGGCTCGGCCAAGTTCTCCTCCTCCACACTTTGGATTTGACGCTCAACCGAAGACAGTTGGGCCCGAACCGCATCTTTCTTCGAGGCGAGACGGTTCATATTCTGCTTCCATCCCAAAGTCTCTGCCTCTTTCATCTTGGCCTCCTCACGAAGCTGCTCAACCAATTCGGCCTTCTGCCGAACCTACAGGATTAAAGTATTAGTCGCCAATATCAAGTTAATACATAACAAGCTCCCAAAAATTTACATTACCCGTTCAAAAAGCTCGGTCTGATCTTGATGAGCTCTTGTCAGCTCAGCTCGAATACTCATGATCCCCTCTTTCTTTTGCACATATAAGAGTCTGAGGGCGTCTCTCTCCTCCGTAAGCTTTTTGAGATCGGCCTCACATCGGGCCAGCTCGGCTCGGTATTTGGAGGACGCTTCTCGATGGAGCGCCATGGCCTGTACAGAAAGGAAGAAAATCAGACTTAGAGAAATAAGAACAAACGCAAACATGGTAACATGGGATAAAACTCACTTGGTTCAGAAGCCGCTGAGCCTCATAAAAAATGAGTAATGCGTCCAGATCGGGAACATCATCGACCCTTGCGAAGCAGCCGCGAAATATATCATCCCCTTCGGGGGACGTCCCCACATCGGGGGTCCCTACAGACCGGGCATCCCGAAACTGCCCCTCAAAGAACATGGGGCCGGGCGGCGAATCATCAATGTTAATTTTTCCGAGCGAATCACTTGGGGCATTCTCTTCTCTTTGAAGGGCCTCAGAACTAGACCCTTTGGGCACAACCGCCGGTTGCTCATCACGACAGGAGGCATCGTTAACACTCGATGACTCGGGGACTCTGCTCGGACCTTTCTCCGAGATCACCTCGGTCTGCGGCTGAACCTCCTTGACCGTCACCGGCTCAGCAGTTCTCAAAGCTTCGAAGCTTCGATGTCTCCTCTCTTCCGAGCCACCAGCAGACAGTCAGCACCTTCTCCCTCCTCTTCTTCATCTCGCAGTGTTTGGACTACATCGGCAGACATAACGGCGGGGTCAGTCTTAGACTTTCGAGCCCTGCTTTTCCTGGGCTTTTATAGCCATACTAAGGGTGGCATGTGGGTAGGGCCCGGTTCTAAGTGGACTTCGTGGACTGGTCCTAAGTGGGCCCGATCCCAACTTAAACGGTCCTAAGTGAGCCCGGGCTTCTTGTTAGAACCGGCCCGGGACCGGGACCACGAAGTAATGGTCCCGGGCTAAGTGGGCCTAAGTGGGTCCAACAAATACTTTCTATTTTTATTTATTTTTATTTATAGAAGTTAGAGAAAAAAAATGGTAATAAAAATATCTAAGGGAATTCCTTGTAAATTATATTATAGAATTGTGACCTAAATTTTTTAATTCAAATTTAAAGACAAAAATATTGTAAAGAGATATTCAAAGCAATGCGTTATAATATATATATATATAAAGAGATGTATACTATATATATATATATATATATATATATATATATATATACATCTTAGTATAGTATAGTATAGTATAGTATATATATTAAGATGTATATATAGTATAGTATAGTATATATATAAGCTATATTCGATATATATATACTATACTATATATACATCTTAATATACTATATATACATCTTAATATAATATCGAATATAGCTTATATATATACTCTATACTATACTATATATACATCTTAATATATATATATATATATATATATACGATATTAAATATTAAATATTAAAATTTAGGATGTTATATGAATTATAGGGTAAGAACATAACAGTAATCATTTTTGCCAATTCTTCCCGATCTTTTTTTGGATCATAATATAAGAGAGATCGAGAGAGATTGATGATTTTATGATAAAAATGAAAGAATGAGGGGGTATTTATAGTTGAAAATAGGGAAAAAGTATAATTATAAAAGGTTTGGGGTTAAAACAAAGTTGGGGGGTTCAATGGCTATTTTGTAAATAGTAAATGGTTATTTTGGCAGAGGAAACAACTAGATTTTAAATGCCCAAACTGGCAGATTTTTTTTTTCTTCAAAATTATGGCCGTTGGGACCGTTTAGGCCCGCTAGGACCGGTCTGGTCCCGATCCCAAACGGTCCGGTCTCGCGAGCCTCAGGCTAAGGACCGACCCACTTGCCAGGCCCACCTTCCCGGTCCCGGTCTTAAACGGTTCAGCCCGTTTAAGCCCACTACCCACAAGAAAGGAACCACAAAGCAAAAATATGCCCAATATTTGTTACAATCAACAAACAACTTCAGAATCGACTCACAAGCTTATACCACTTTCAGTAAAGGAAAAAACCAGAGAAATTCAGTAAAGGAAAAAACTAAACAAACCATTTAGATCAAAACTCCACTGTTTAAGTTTTCAGTTAACCATTTTCAAAATCGACTCATAAATCTTAAACCACTGGCAACAAAATTCAAATGGAACTAAACTTAAGGGATAACAAATGAATATAAATAGATCCGAATATAACTAAACGTGGATCATTCAAATTCAGGCAACTAAAAAAACTCAAATCTAACTTCAATCAAACACGTTAAAAAAAACCCAAACAGATTCGAAATAAATTTCTCATTATACCCAAATTAGTATTTGAGATTTCAGAGCAAAAAATACATTGCGTGGATATATGCCAAGTGACTTGTATTAGAAGGGTTTTAGAGCGAAAAACTGTCAAACTCTTCTGTTCCCTTGTTGGAAAGAAACGACTCATTTTTTTTTCAAACAATGTATTATTATAACTTATATAGGACAAAAGAGTAATGATAGTATGATAGATGAAGAATGTATAATATCATCTAACAGAGTGATAGTAAAAGTATATATATTGAGCATTAACTTACATAGATAACTATATAACAATGTTAAGCAATCGGTTCATAAATCAATCTTTCGACGGTCAATCATGACTTCATAAAATTTATCTTTTAAGAGCTACCGTATAGTTCATATATAAATTAGATTCTACAAAAGCATCTTACGAAAAACAAACATACTTTGAATTTTTTTTTTAAAAACGTAGAATATAATTTATTGGGTAAAAAAATTTATGTGTCAGAATTGACATAATTTATTTTATTTAATCATCACAGGACAATGACAACATTACTACTAAGATAACCGGGCAACTAGAGTATACTACTTCTTTGCTGAATAGTTAAATATACTTAGATAACATACTGCTAAAGTTATTTTATTTAAATTTGAGTATTATAATTAAAATAGTTGAGATATACTATTCAATTGAAAATCAAAACTATTGAAATATATTATTTAATACTTAGTTTTCATAATCAGTTAGGTAGTTAAACAATTAGGTAGTTAAGCACTGTTAGTATTAGTTATGTCGGTTAGTGTTAGTTAGCAGAGCCAACTGGCCACACGCGTGTATGTATATATATATATATATATATTGTCCTTAATGAAAGCAGAGCTTCATTTCATCAATTTCACTCTCTCTCGCTGAGTTCTAGAAGCTTCATCTCCCACCATGGAAGGTATGGTTGAGCTCGTTCTCACTGATTCTCAGTGTCGAACTTGACATGGTATAAGAGCGAGGTTAATCCCGCACATTATCTTCCCCTGCATCTTTGTTTTTGATCCGTCTCCTTGTTCGATTCTGTTAGATTTCGTACTTTGCCCTAATATTTGGGGATTTCGTTTGTTCGTTAGCGAATTGTTGTCAGAAATTGTGATAATTGAAATTCCTCTGTTTTTTTCATCAATTTCACTCAATCATGGTCGTTCTCGACCAAGACAATTCGACTGGAGTGGAAACTACCATCACTGTTACTGCGATTAGTACAGGGATTGATCCAAGTGATCCTATGCATCTTCATCCATCTGACAATCCAGGAGCTATGCTCGTTTCAACTGCTTTTGACAGAATAGAGTACATGTTTCGGAGGAGAATTGTATTGAGGGGATTGTGTCACGACCCAAAATTCTAACATGTCGTGATGACGCCTATCGATAGTACTAGGCAAGCCGACTTTCAAAATACTCCGATATTTCATAAAAGATAATCCAAAAGTTTTTTCATAACAAAGTTTTCATAAAAACAACAGGAGTTAAACTCAAAATACAATGCAGAAGGATAGCCCCAAACATCGGGGTGTCACCAAGTCATGAGCAACTAGACCTCCATTCTAAGAAACAGTGTTTACAATAGTCTGAGTCTAAATGTCAATACAGGAAAGAAAAGAAATAACAAAGAAAGAGAACAAGGACTGCGAACGCCGGCAGCTACCTCATAAATCTCCGGTAATCCACCACGCACGAGCTCAATATCCTCTATGATCGGGCACACATGGATCTACACACAAGGTGTAGGGAGTAACGTGAGTACTTCCAACTCAGTAAGTAACAGAAACAAATAAGGAACTGAGAAGTAGTGACGAGCTATACAAGTACAGTTCATTTCAGTAATTTCAGTAAAGAATAGGCATGCTTTCAATCCGGAAGTTTAGGTCAATCAGTTTTATACAGTTTCAAGTTCAAGTAAACCAGATATAAAATCTTTCAGAAATTTCACAACACTGACAGATAGCAACTAAGTGAAACAACAAATGAAGGCAAGTACAGTCTCACAGGGCTACTGTCACTTAACTCATCTCAACAGCTCAATCACTTGACTCTCAGCCCTCAGTACTCACACTCAATAGGTACCTGCGCTTACTGGGAGTGTACAGACTTCGGAGGAGCTCCTTCAGCCCAAGCGCTATATCTCTGCGGCGTGCGGCGTACAACTCATAGCTCGGCACTCAGGCCCTATCTCAGTCACTAACCTCTCTAGTCCCCCGGGCTCTCAGAAATCATATAAACCAGCCCAAACAGAGATAATAACATGTATCAACAAGGAACAAGAAAAGATGGAGGTATGATAAACAAGTAAAACCATGACTGAGTACAAGAAAGCAAAAAGAAGCTACTTCAACAAGTACACGACCTCTGCGGATCCCAACAGTGACATCATATAGCTTAAGTATGATTTCTAACATAGATTTCAGTCCAATTTCTATAACACTGAGAGAAACATATAGCTAATAACAAGTTATTCCAATTTACGGTTCCATGGGACGGACCAAGTCACAATCCCCACGGTGCACGCCCACAAGCCCGTCACCTACAAAGTAATCATATAGCACAACGTCCGGGGTTTTATACTCTCAGGACCAGATTTATAACTGTTACTTACCTCAATCAGAGCAAAGCTCTACTCCAAAATGCCCTTGCCTCGCGAGTCGGCCTCCGAATGTCCCGAATCTAGCCACAAGCAGTACAATACAATTAATATAGGCTAAAGGGATCAATTCCACAAGAAAACTACTAAATTATTCTAACCATACTAAATTTATCAAAATCCGACACCATTTGGTCATCCAAATCCCCAAATTTCACTCTCCAATTCTCAAGCCCTAAACTCTCAAATTTCACTTTAAAATCTCACTAATTAGGTGTACAATCAGTGGGGAAACACCTTTATTGAAGATAAATAGGCACAAGGAACTTACCTCAGTGATTACTTCGAAATCCCTCTCAAACTCCCCAAATTCCGAGCTAAAAATGATGAAAATGGTGAAAAATCTCGGAGTCTTCTATTTATAGGTTCTGCCCAGTTTTTTTCCGCACCTGCGGCTAATACTCCGCTCCTGCGGGCTCCGCTTCTACGGTAAAAGTGCCGCTTCTACGGAAGTCACTTGAATCCCAGGGCTCGCACCTGCGCCCTCTTGTCTGCATATGCGCTACCACGGGTGCATTCCTTCGCACCTGCGACCCCTGATCTTCCTGGACTTGCCCGCACTTGCGACGTTCCTCTCAGCTTCTGCGGGCTAGTACCTGCGATAAAAATTCCACAGGTGCTATTACACCAGCTCAGTCCAAACTTCAGCAGCCTTTAAACCTCAAAACTTGTTCTGTTAACCACCCGAAATTAACCCGAGGCCCACGAGACCTCAACCAAATATACCAACAAGTCTGATACCCCGATACGAACTTTGTAGAATCCTTAAATCACCTCCAATAACATCGTAAACATGAATTACACACGGATTCAAGCCTAGAGAACTTTAAAATTTCCAAATTCTACAAACGACGTCCAAACATATCAAATCACGTCCGATTGACCCCAAATTTTGCACACAAATCATAAATGACACCATAGACCTAGTCTAACTTCCGAAAATCCAATCCGACCCCGATATCAAAAAGTCCACTCCTGGTCAAATTTGACAAAATTTTAATTTTCGCCAATTCAAGCCTAATTCTACTACGGACCTCCAAACCATAAAAATTCAAATTCATGGTCGTTTACACGTAAGTCAACATCTGGTCAACTTTTCCAGCTTAAGCTTCCAAATAAGAGACTAAGTGTCTCAATTCCTTCCGAAATCACTCCGAACCCAAACCAACTAACCCGGTAAGTCATAATACAACTGTAAAACACAAATGAAGCAGAAAAATGGGGGAAACAGGGCTACAACTCTCGAAACGACCGGCCGAGTCGTTACATCCTTCCCTTCTTAAACAAATGTTCGTACTCGAACGGGTCTAGAAATATACCTAGAGCCATAAATAGGTGTGGATATCTGCTCCGCATCTCCCGCTCGGTCTCCCAAGTAGCCTCCTCCACGGGCTGACCTCTCCACTACACTTTCACTGAAGCTATATCCTTTGACCTCAACTTCCGCACCTGCCGCCCCAAAATGGTCATCGGCTCCACATCATAAGTTAAATCACTATCCAACTGGACCGTGCTAAAATCCAAAACATGAGACGGGTCACCGATATATTTCTGGAGCATAGAAACATGAAATACTGGATGCACACCCGAGAAACTAGGTGGAAAGGCAAGCTTGTAAGCCACCTCCTCAATCCTTTGAAGTAACTCAAAAGGCCCAATGAACCGAGGGCTCAACTTTCCCTTCTCCCCGAACCTCATAACACCCTTCATGGGTGAAACCTTCAGCAGAACCTTCTCCCTAACCATGTAAGACACATCACGAACCTTCCTATCAGCATAAATCTTTTGTCTTGACTGTACCGTGTGAAGTCGCTCCTGAATCAATTTAACCTTTTCCAAAGAATCTTGAACCAAATCAGTGCCCAATAGCCTAGCCTCGCCCGGCTCAAACCAACCCACCGGAGATCTACAATGCCTCCCATATAAGGCCTCATCTGAATACTTGACTGATAATTGTTATTGTAAGCAAACTCTGCGAGCGGAAGAAACTGGTCCCATGAACCCCCAAAATCAATGACACAAGCACGTAGCATGTCCTCCAATATCTAAATAGTGCGCTCGGACTGTCCGTCCATCTGAGGGTGAAAAGCTATGCTCAACTCAACCTGAGTGCCCAATTCTCGTTGCACATCTCTCCAAAACTGCAATGTAAACTGCGTGCCTCTATCTGAAATGATGGAAATGGGTACACCATGCATGCGAACAATCTCTCTGATATAAATCTCAGCCAACCGATCCAAAGAATAAGTAGTACTCACTGGAATGAAGTGCGCGAACTTGGTCAGCCGATCCACAATCTCCCAAATAGCATCGAACTTCCTCGAAGTTCATGGGAGCCCAACTATGAAATCCATGGTGATCTTCTCCCACTTCCACTCTGGAATCTCTATCTTCTGAAGTAATCCACCCGGTCTCCGATGCTCATATTTTTCCTGTTGACAGTTAAGACATCGAGCCACAAACCCAACTATATCATTCTTCATTCTCCTCCACCAATAGTGCTATCTCAAATTCTAGTACATCTTTGCGGCACCCAGATGGATGAAATACCACGAGCTGTGGGCCTCCTCAAGGATCAACTCCCGTAGCCCATCTACATTGGGCACACATATCCGACCTTGCATCTTCAACACCCCATCATCTCTAATAGTCATATCTCTGGCATCATCGTGCTGGACCTTGTCCTTAAGGACAAGCAAATGAAGATCATCATACTAGCGCTCTCTGATGCGATCAAACAAGGAAGACTGAGAAACCACACAAGCTAGAACCCGGTTGGGCTCCGAAATATCCAATCTCACGAGCTGGTTGGCCAAAGCCTGAACATCAACTGCAAGAGGTCTCTCCCCAACAGGAATGAATGCAAGGCTGCCTATATCCCTACCTTCCTACTCAAGGCATCGGCCACCATATTGGCCTTTCCTAGATGATACAGAATAGTAATATCATAGTTCTTTAACAACTCCAACTATCTCCGCTGCCTCAAATTGAGATCCTTCTGTTTGAATAAGTGCTGAAGGCTACGATGATCAATAAACACCTCACAAGACACATCGTAGAGATAGCGCCTTCAAATCTTCAACGCGTGAACAATGGCAGCCAACTCCAAATCATGAACATGATAGTTATTCTCATGGGGCTTCAACTGAAGCGAAGCATAAGCAATCACTCTACCCTTTTGCATCAAAACACACCCAATACCGATACGAGAAGAACACAATATACTATATAGGAACTAAAAGCTGATGGTAGAACTAGAACTGGAGTTGTGGTCAAGGCAGTCTTGAGCTTTTGAAAGCTCGCCTCACACTCATCCGACCACCTGAAAGGAGCACCCTTTTGGGTCAATTTGGTCAAGGGCGATGTAATAGACGAGAAACCCTACACGAACCGACGGTAATAACCGGCCAAACCAAGAAAGCTCTGAATCTTTGTAGTTGAGGACGGTCTGGGCCAACTCTGAATCACCTCTATCTTCTTTGGGTCTACCTGAATAACCTCACTAGAAATCACGTGGTGCAGCCATAACACCATGGGGTAGAGGTCGAGGATGTCCACATGGTGCGTCCAGAGCATGCGCACGAGCTGCTACCAAGGAGCCACCAGTAGCTCCAATTGGAGCGCAGACACCTGAGATGCCTGTTACTGCACCAGTTCTTCAGGAGACCCTTACACAGTTTCTGAGCATGTTTGGCACTTTGGCACTTTGGCTTAGGCAGAGTTGATCCCACTTGCTCCTGCCACATCTCACGTCGAGGGAGGATCATAGACTCCCGTCTCCCGTGCCCCAGAGCAACGGCTTCAGGTCGACCAAGTTCCAGAGGTCATACCAGTGCAGCCGGTAGCCCAGTTTGGCCCGAAGGTTGGGCAACAATTTCTGAGGAGGAGCAGCTCAGGCTCGAGAGGTACAAGAAGTACCACCCTCCTACTTTCAGTGGCCTGTCGTTAGAGGATGCCCAGGGTTTCTCTTGAGGAGTGACACTGTATCCTCCGTACTATGGGTGTTGTCGAGTTGAGTGGGGTTTCTTTCACTATGTTCCAGCTTAGAGGAGCGACCTATCAGTGGTGGCACGCTTATGAGTTAGGTAGTCCGGCCGAGGCAGCTTCACTCACATGGGCTCAGTTTTCGGATATGTTCTTGAGAGAGTATGTTCCCCAGAGTCTCAGGGATGCATGACATGCAGAGTTTGAGCGGTTGCACCAGGGTTCTATGACCGTGTCAGAGTATGCGACTCGCTTTAGTGATTTGGCTAGTCTTGAACCGTCCTTGGTTGCTACAGTTCGAGAGAGGGTCCATTGATTTATCGAGGGGCTCAACCCCAGTATCAGATTTAGCATGGCCCGAGAGTTGGAGATGGACATCGCATACCAGCAGGTAGTGAGGATTGCTAGGAGATTGGAGAGTATGCTGATTTGAGAGAGGGAGGAGAGAGAGGCCAAAAGGTCTTGAGAGTCTGGAACATATAGTGGTACTCATGCCCCAGTAGCAGCTCGTCATGGTAGGGGCTATATGAGTCGCCCTGTTCATTCATCACTTCTAGTAGCTAGTGGTATTCCAGCCACTCCTAGGCCCCAGGATCCTTATTATACACCGCCATTATCTAGTGCACCTCCTGCACGGGGTGCTTTTAGTGGTCAGTCCAGCAGACCTGGCCTGAGCAAGCCACAGTAGCCACGCCCTCTGAGAGCTTGTTTTGAGTGTGGAGACACCCTCCATATGGCGAGGGAGTGCCCTAGACTTAGGAGGCATGCACCTCCACAGACTACTCAAGCACCGCGTGCTCCACCGGGTCCCCACGCTATGATTACAACACCAGCTACCACTCCACCTACTCAACTAGCTAGAGGTGGAGGTTGGGCAGGTAGAGGTCACCTTAGAGGGGGAGGCTAGGCCAGATATTATGCTCTTCCTGCTCGTATGAAAGCAGTTGCATCCGACTTAGTCATTACAGGTATTGTTTCGGTCTGTCATAGAGATGCGTCAGTCTTATTTGATCCATGCTCCACTTATTTCTATATGTCATCTTATTTTTCTCCATGTTTGGGAGTATCCCGTAATTCTTTGAGTTCTCCTGTTTATGTGTCTAAACCTGTGGGATATTCTATTATTGTTGACCGTGTGTATCCGTCGTGTTTGGTTGTTCTTAGTGGTTTTGAGACCAGAGTCGATTTATTATTGCTCAGCATGGTAGACTTTGATATTATTTCGGGGATGGACTGGTTGTCGCCCCATTATCTTATTATTGATTGTCATGCCAAGACAATGGCACTGGCTATACTAGGATTACCGCGGTTAGAGTGGAAAGGTACCTTAGATTATATTCCTAGTAGAGTATTTCATTTCTAAATGCTCAACGAATGGTTGAGAAGGGGTGTGATGCGTATCTCGCTTATGTGAGAGATGTCAGTATTGATACCCCTACCGTTAAGTCAGTTCCGATAGTGAGGGATTATCTAGATTTATTTTCAGCTGATCTTCCGGGCATGCCGCCCGACAAGGATATCAACTTTGGTATTGATTTGTTGCCAGACACTCAGCCCATCTCTATTCCTCCGTATCGTATGGCTCCTCTTGAGTTGAAGGAGTTAAATGAGTAGTTATAGGAGTTGCTTGATAAAGGCTTCATTTGGCCCAGTGTGTCACCTTGGAGTGCTCCAGTCTTGTTTGTGAAGAAGAAGGATGGTTCTATGCGTATGTGCATTGATTATCGCCAGTTGAACAAAGTTACAATGAAGAACATGTATCCATTGCCTAGTATTGATGACCTATTTGATCAGTTACAGGGTGCCAGAGTGTTTTCCAAGATTGACTTGCGTTCAAGCTATCATAAGTTGAAGATTCAGGAGCCAGATATCCTGAAGACTTCTTTCAGGACTCGGTATGGTCACTACACGTTCCTTATGATGTCATTTAGGCTGACCAATGCCCCAGCATCATTTATGCATTTGATGCACAGTGTATTCTGGCCCTATCTTGACTCATTCGTTATTGTGTTTATTGACAATATTCTGGTGTACTTCCGGAGTCGGGAGGATCATGAGCAGCACCTAAGGATTGTGCTTCAGATCTTGAGAGAAAAGAAGTTATATGCAAAAAAAGTGCAAGTTTTGGCTAGATTCAGTGGCATTTTTGGGTCACATAGTGTCGAGTGAGGGGATCAAGGTGGATCTGAAGAAGGTTGAAGCAGTGCAGAGTTGGCCTAAACCGTCCTCAGCTACGGAGATCCGGAGTTTTCTTGGTTTGGCAGGGTACTAAGGTCGATTTGTAGAGGGTTTCTCATCTATTGCAGCACCTATGATCAGGCTGACCCAAAAGGGTGCTCTGTTCAGGCGGACAGAGGAGTGTGAGGAGAGCTTTAAAAATCTCAAGACAGCTTTGACTACGGCCCCAGTATTGGTATTACCTACAGGTTCGGGGTCTTATACTGCATATTGTGATACATCGTGGATTGGTTTCAGTGCGGTGTTGATGTAGGATGGTAGGGTTATTGCTTACGCATCTAGGCAGCTAAAGGTGCATGAGAAGAACTATCCTGTCCAGGATCTTGAGTTAGCAGCTATTGTTCATGCCTTAAAAATTTGGCGGCACAATTTGTACGGTGTCACTTGTGAGATCTACACCGATCACCGGAGTCTGCAGCATCTATTCAAACAGAAGGATCTTAACTTGTGTCAGTGGAGATGGTTAGAGCTACTTAAGCATTATGATATCACTATTCTATACTATCCCGGGAAGGCCATTGTGGTGGCCGATGCCTTGAGTCGCAGAGCAGAGAGTTTGGGTAGCTTAGTATATCTACCAGCAACATAGAGACTATTGGCATTAGATATTCAGGCCTTGGCTAACTAGTTTGTTAGATTGGATATTTTCGAGCCGAGTCGAGTTTTTGCTTGTGTGGTTTCTTAATCTTCTCTTTATGATCGTATCAGGGAACGTCAGTATGATGACCCCCATCTGCTTGTCCTTAAGGACACGGTTCAATACGGTGATACTAAGTAGGTCACTATTGGAGATGATGGTGCATTGAAGATACAGGGCAGGCTATGTATGCCCAATGTAGATGGTTTGCATGAGTTGATTCTCCAAGAGGCTCACAGTTCGCGGTACTCCATTCATCTGAGTGCCGCGAAGATGTATCAAGACTTGAGGCAGCATTACCGGTAGAGGAGAATAAAGAAGGACATAATAGAGTATGTGGCTCGGTGTCTAAATTGCCAGTAGGTGAAGTATGAGCATCAGCGACCATGTGGATTGCTTCAGAAGCTAGAAATTTTGGAGTGGAAATGGGAGCAGATCACTATGGATTTCGTTGTTGGGCTTCCACGGTCTCAGCGAACGTTTGATGCAGTTTGGGTGATTATGGATAGGTTGACCAAGTCGGCTCATTTCATTCTTGTGATGACTACTTATTCTTCCTAGTAGCTAGATCAAGTTTATATTCGCGAGATTATCAGCTTCATGGCGTGCCAATATCTATCATCTCTGACTGGGGTACACAGTTTATATAGCGGTTTTGTAAGGTCGTACATCATGAGTTAGGTACTAAGGCTGAGTTGAGCACAACATTTCACTCTCAGATGGACGGACAGTCCGAGCGCACTATTTAGATACTGGAGGATGTGCTCCGGGCATGTGTGATAGAGTTCGAGGGTTCTTGGGATACATTCTTGCCACTTGCGGAGTTTGCCTACAACAACAGTTATCAGTCGAGCATTTAGATGGAACCGTATGAGTCTCTGTATGGTAGGCAGTGTCGGTCTCCAATGGGTTGGTTCGAGCCGGGCGAGGCTAGGCTATTGGGTACAAACTTGGTTTAGGATGCTTTGGAGAAGGTTAAGGTGATTCAGGATCGACTTTGCATAGCCTAGTCTAGATAGAAGAGTTATGCGGTCGGAAGGTCTGCGATGTTGCATTCATTGTTGGGGAGTGGGTCTTGCTCCGGGTTTTGCCCATGAAGGGTGTCATGAAGTTCGGGAAGAAGGGCAAGCTGAGCCCAAGGTTTATTGGCCCATTTGAGGTGTTGCGGCGAGTTGGGGAGGTTGCTTATGAGCTTGCCTTTCCTCCCGGTCTATGATCCGGAAGTATCACGGCGATCCGTCTCATGTGTTGGATTTCAGCTCAGTCCTGTTGGACAATGATTTATCTTATGTTGAGGAGCCGATGGACATCTTGGACAGGCAGGTTCGAAAGTTGAGGTCAAATAACACTGCTTCAGTGAAGTTTCAGTGAAGGTTCATTGGAGGGGTCAGCCAGTTGAGGAGGCGACTTGGGAGACCGAGCATGATATGCGCAGCCGTTATCCTCACATTTTCACCACTTCAAGTATGTCTCTATGCTCGTTCGAGGACGAATGATTGTTTTAAGAGGGGGAGGATGTAACGACCCGGCCGGTCATTTTGAGAGTATTAGCCCCGATCCCTTATTTACTGTTCCCTCTATTTCATTTTATGCTCATGTGACTTTCCGGGAGGATTTATTTTTGGTTTTGGAGTGAATTGGGATACTTAGTCCTTAAAATGGAAGCTTAAGTTCTAGGAATTTGACCGAAGTTAGAATTGTGTGAAGACGACTCCAGAATGGAGTTTCGTCGGTTCCGTTAGCTGTGTTGGGTGATTTTGGACTTAGGAGCATGTCCGGATTGTGATTTGGAGGTCTATAGCTGAATTAGGCTTGAAATGGCGAAAGTTGAATTTCTGGGAAGTTTGACCGGGAGTGAAATTTTTGATATTGGGGTCGGATTCTGATTCTGGAAGTTGGAGTAGGTCCATAATGTCAAATATTACTTGTGTGCTAAATTTGGGGTCAATCGTACGTGATTTGATAGGTTTCGGGACCGGTTGTAGAAGTTTGAAGTTTTAAAGTTTATTAAGCTTGAATTAGGGTGCGATTCATGTTATTATTGTTGTTTGATGTGATTTGAGGGCTCGACTAAGTTCCTATTGTGGTTTAGGACTTGTTGGTATTTTTGGTTGAGGTCACGGTGGCCTAGGGTGGATTCCGGGTGGTTAACGGACAAAATTGGGAGTTGGAAGAATTGCTGAAGCACGACTGTTCTGGTGTCATCGCACCTGCGGTGGGGTTGGCTGCAGGTGCGGACTCGTAGAATCGAGCATGTGGCTGCAAGTGCAAAGCTGGCTTGGCCCTGCTGGGGGCGCAAGTGCGAAAGGAGAGCCGCATCTGCGCATCCGCAGATGCAGAAATGTGACCGCAGAAGCGGAAAAGGCCGGCCTGGGGCTCGGTCGCAGAAGCAGAAGGTCCTCCGCGTAGCGGGCCTGCAGGTGCGAGCCATGGTCCGCAAAAGCGGAATTTTAGCCCTTAAGTAGAATCCGCACATGCGATGGAATTTTCGCAGGTGCGGCGTCGCAGGTGCGAAGCGAAATCGCTGAGTAGAAAATGGGCAAGTTCGAGGGTTTGATCTCATTTTCATTTTGGGACTTTGAGAGCTCGGATTGAGGCAACAATTTGAGTGATTTTCAGAGGAAACATTTGGGTATAGATTCTTGACTTGTTTTTAATTAATATCCATTAATCCATCATTAATTTCATCATTTAATTAAGGATTTGGGTTGAGAAATTTGGGAAAAAAGTTGGAAAGTTCTTCAACCGAATTTTGGGGTTTTGATTGAGGTTTTGGTATCAGATATGAGTAATTTTGGTATTGGTGAACTCTTGGTTGAATGTGTAATCATATTTTTTGACTTTTACCCAATTATGAGACGTAGGCCCGAGTCGACTTTTGGGGGCGATTTTCTAATTTCTTGTTAAAGTCTTGATTTCATTAATTAGATTGGTTTCTTATAGTTATATTTACCGTATGTAATTGCTTTTGGCTAGAGCTGGGCCATTCAGAGTCGGAAAGTCGAGAAAAAGGCATTCTTATTGATTGATTGACCTTGGTTCGAGGTAAATGGCTTGCCTAACCTTATGTGGGGGGAAATCCCCTTAGGATTTGGTATTGTTATGATAATTTTGTGATATGTGAGTGACGTGTACGGGAGGTGACGAGTGCGTACACGGGCTAATTATTGTAAAATCCATTTTTTACTGAACAGTAATCTGTTATATCTTAAATGAGTTATCCTAGCATGTGTAGTTATCATATTTAGCCTAATATCGCATGTCTACGTGTCTTAAATGCTTATTTTAAATCTGTGCAGCATGCTTAGTTGAATTCCTTCTTTTCGTTGACTTGTACTTAGTCTTAAACTGTAGGATTTCTTGCTGTTAATTGTTGTTTCCATCAGTTTCGAGATGTGTGTTTACTTTTGGGACTACGAGGAGGTACCTCAGGAGACCCCTGTTGCATATTTACTTTTAGGACTATGAGGCAGTACCTCGGGAGATCCCCGTTGCATATTTACTTTTGAGACTACGAGGTGGTACCTCGGGAGATCCACTACTGCATATTTACTTTTGGGACTACGAGGCGGTATCTCGGGAGATACCCTGTTGAGTATTTACTTTTGGGATTACGAGTCGGTACCTCGGGAGTGCCCTTGTTGTTTACCCCTATTTGCTGTGTAGTTTCCTCTTCCTATATTTCTCATTGTTAAATTCTCAGTCTTTCGTTATATTGCTATATCTTCTGCCTTATTTCTTATATTCTAGTAGGGTCTTGATCTGACCTCGTCACTACTCTACTGAGGTTAGGCTTGACATTTACTGGGTACCGTTGTGGTGTACTCATGCTACTCTTCTGCATATGTTTTGTGTGCAGACCCATGTACCTCCTTCCAGCTCCGCTATTAGTTGAGAGTACGTGCTGCTGCTACGGAGATTTCAAGGTATATCTGCAGCATCCGCAGACCTCGGAGTCCCCTTCTATCCTTTTATGTCGTTCTTCTTTATTTTTCCTAGATGGTGATGTATAGAGACAGTTAGAACAAATTTCTTAGAGCTTGTGACTTGTGACTACTAGGTCTTTGGGAGTTGTTTATACTCGGAGTTGTTAGTTTTACTTATACATGCTGAGCGGCAGTTTTCCAGCTTTATCTATATATATGCCTGTTGATGTTGAGGTTTAGTTGTTAATTCTGTTGTTATTCAGTTATTCCGCAATTGTTAGGCTTACCTAGTCTTAGATACTAGGTGCCATCGCGACATCTTACAAATGGAGATTTGGGTCGTGACAACTATATGTTTAGACAATAGAACCTCCGGAACTCCGTCGCCATCAATCCATCATGTATAAATATTTGTCTTGCATATTAAATTCTCTGGATGAACTTTTCTTCACAAAAATTATGAGTTATCTTCTCCAATTCATTATGGCAATATTCTTGCGCTCCAAAGAACTAAGCCTGAAAACGAAGTGAAAGTACCAAAACATTTTTTTTCTAATTACAGAATAACTAATAGTTATTCCTAAAATAGTTGTTCTACTAATTCCAAAAGATAATACCTGAGAAATAGTGCAATACAAGAAATTAAGAGAACTCTTGATTACAGTTGATTGTAAGGCTCTAATGTTCCATTATGAAAACAAGCAATTCCACAAGTAGAATGATTGTCATCTTTAGTTTATGGAATTTCATAAGAATAGTTATTTGTAAACTACAAAAAGGAAGAAAGTTAAACATATTTGTGGTATAATATAAGTAGGCTATGAAGAAGAATTAGGCGGTGAGGAGATTTGACCCAAAAGCACTTTGTAGACTCGGTGTAGGTATAGTTTAAATGAAAAAGAAATCCTGTCTTAGGTGATTTATAATTATATCCTTGAATTATATAAATATTAAAGTCATAAAAGTTGATCAATATTACGTGAATATTTTTGTCGTTTAATATTTAGTATAAATTATTCGTTATTTTATAAAAATATAGAGAGACATAGATATAGATATAGATAGATTGAATTATACTTTTTAATCATATATCTAACTATAATTCCTCCCTTTATAACAATTGCAATCCACATTTTTTCGCTTCTATAGGTGTTTCTTCTCTTTTTAAGTGCACGAATCTAAACTCCACGCAATTGATTTAAAACATTTGTAGAAATTCATTACATAAGAGATCAACCCTAATCAGACCACCTTGTCATTTGACAATCCTTCCTACGAAAATTACAATGTAGTTATGTAATATATATATACAAACACATTATATGTTAAATCCCCTTTATTTCTTTGTGTGTTTACTTTTTAATATTCTAATATCCCTTAATAAAATTCCTAATTTTTTCTAATGAAAATAAGTTTTACAAAAATCATTGGTCTCGTCCAAATTCACACCTCAAATCAAGGTTATGAAACGGTCGATTGCAATAGTAATACCCAACAAGGAGTCGGGGTCAAATTCCATAGGGAGCTATATGTGGGAGTTAGGATTATATATTATAGTGTATGAGTTTGAACTATCTCAATTTACACTTTCACAAATTGGCGTTGTTTCTATGTCTATTTTAAACTAAGATTGCAAAGTTAAGAAATGAAACTAGGAAATTGGTTTTGTTGTTTTTCAAGTTTTGTAAAAATGCTAGGGCTATGACCATCACCTAGGTGTTTGTCTAATGGGATATAAACCTTAATGCTTGTTTTATTGATCGGGGTGTATTATAGCTATCTACACTCAATTACCCACTCAATACCTCTCGGTCAGAGAGTGATTTTTGTCAATTTGGCTTTCTCAAGTCCAAATGGGTATTGCACAAAATGGTTGATAAAGGCTCAAGTCGGGTTATTACTATCTCTAGGTTGAACCCTTTAATTGGGATTATCAATCTCTCGATTGACTTAATTTCTTGTTAGCCAAGTTTTCCTAGACTAAGTCTGTCTTTCTCAAGTAGAGAATAAGTAAAATAGGCATGAACTAATGTTTGTAACCATTAATTACATGAACAAGGCTAAATAATAAATACCCAACCATAAACAAGTACTAAATCAAACACACATAAGGTTTACACACTAGGGTTGAGTCACAACCCTCGTAAAAATCTAGCTACTCATGCTTGAAATTAAAGAAATAGAATAAGAGATACTAATTAAACTCATATTGTAAAATCAAAATGATAAAATCTATGTTAAAATATCCCAAATATGAAAAACTACTAAAAGGAGTAAAGAGAAACTGCTACTGTAGCTGCTGATGTCAAAAATTAACCTAAAATTGTGAAACTCGTTTATTTATACAGGGCTGGAAATTTCAGATAAAAATGCCCTTCGGGAGGTTCTGCGGCCGCACAATTTCATGTGCAGTCCGCATAATTCTTCAACTTGTCAGGAATGGAAGTCTGCGGCCGCGTAATTCTGATCAGCGGCCGCAAGGCATTCTTTCTGTGGTCCGCAGATTTGTAACTGCGGTCGCATCTTACATCTTCTGCGGTCCGCACTTTTACCTTTGCGGTCGCATAACACTTTTTCTGCGGCAGTGAGCACCTAATTTTTGACTATATTTGAATTTTTATCACCTTCTACTATGTAAATATTTTTAAAAATTTAATATATATTAGCTTTGTTATATTTTTTATATAGGGTAAGAATTAAAAATAATTTAAAAGGTCAAATTATTACTAATAGTATTAATTTTATTTTTTCTCATTATTTTTAAATAAAATAAAATATAAAAAAACCAAATTTGTTTTTTTTAAAAAAAATTAATTTTCGGATGGGAATAAAATAATAGAAAAATTATAAGTATGGAATAAAAAAGTAAAATTAAAAGTAGGTGGAAATTATTTTTTTTAAAAAGTAAAAGAAAGTGGAAAATTAAAAAAAATACAAGTAAATGAATGTGGAAATTTTAAAAATGAAAAGTAAAAGAAGTTGGAATTGAAAAATAAAAGTAAAGGTAGCTGAAATTTTGTTTTTTAAAAAAAGTAAAAGAAAGTATAAATTTAATAAAAGAAAAGTAAGATAAGTGGAAATTAAAAATAAAATAAAATAAGTGGAAAATAAAAAAAAGAAAAGTAAAAAGTGTGAAATTAAAAAAAATAAAAGTAAAGAAAAGTGGGGAATTATTTGTTTAAAAAAAGAAGAAAAAAGAGAAGTGGGAATTCTTTTTAATTAAATAATAATAAAATAATAAATAAACAAAAATCTGAAAAAATTCCGAATTTCTTTTTCTATAAATAGAAGAGAAATATGAGGAGAAAGGAAAGAAAAAATAGAGGAGAGAATTGAGAGAAAAAAATATTCTTTTCTGCGCTAAGGGAATTTCTACTCGTTGCATTCTTTTCTTGCTTTTTCTTTCGAAACTTCAAGCAATTCATCACCTTGTTTAAGACCCAAAAATGCCTCAAATTCAAGCCTAAAAATACGTTGTGAAGCTTCATTGATAGTCACCTCTCTCACGCCAAAAATCAGCAGCCTCACGAAGTACAGTCGAGTTTCGGTCCGCGCTCGAATTTAAGAAGGTTCGTCGCTAGATTTTCTGCTGAACTACCGATTTGCCCTTGGTTTGGTGTACTTGCTCGGCTCAGAATTATTTTTGCATTAATCAAGTTTTGAAGGAAATTTTTTGCTTAAAGGTTCATTGCTTATCCTCCCTTTATTAATTATTTCATTATTTTGTGTGATGTTCTTATAGAGGTTCATGTGATAATTTTTTGTGTTATTTTATTTATACACATTATCATGTTGTAGTTTTTTTTTACATGTTTCAAGCGATTTGTCAATAAATTATTTGAATAGGATTTCATCTTAATGAGATTTGCTATTTAGAATTAAGAATGAAGATCTTACCATATTAGTAGGCCATGCGTTGGAGCGAGAAATGAGTTACCACTTTTAATAGGAAAGAAAGAATTAGATATGGGTTGGATTGAGTATAAATCTGTCTGGCCCAATAATTTTATCACTAGACTAATAATTAGCTCATTCTTCCATAATGGATAAATGTCTTATAATTTCAAAGATAGAGTAGTAAGTTATAAATATTTTTAAGTGTGGATGACTTTTCAATACTTTAAATAACTAATATATTTTTCGACTTCCAAATAATTTCCTATCCATAAACTCTTGGTCTTACAATAATTTCAAATTAGTTTAGGAAAATAATACAAGTGCGCGTTCACGTGACTTGACCAATCAACTTCGAATAATAATAAATGTGTTATTAATTGTGTACACGTACGTGTGATGTGATTCTTGACGCCAAACAAAAATGAGTACACGTACGCGTGACTTATTTCAAGATAATTTTCATAAATCTAATCAAGCAATAAAAGCGGACATAGGTAAAATACGAGAACCAATAAAATACATGTTATCCAAAAATAATATAAGCCAAATGTAGTCAATAAAATGACCGTGCTAGAACCACGGGACTCGGGGAATGTCTTACACCTTCTTCCCAGTCAACAGAATTCCTTACCCTGACTTTATTTTTGCAGACCAATAATAATAGAGTCTAACCTTCCTTTGACCAGGGATTCAAATAAATGGTGACTTGGAATACCCAAAAACAATCAATTCCAAGTGGCGACTCTGTAAATAAAATAATCCCTACTCAAATTTTCCACTTTAATTGGAAAAACTATTTAACCCATAATAATCTGTAATATATATCTTTTTTTTGGGAGGGGGGGAGGGGGGGAGGCGGGGGATAAAAGGAGGTGTGACAGCTCTGGCAACTCTGTTGGGGATAAGAACCCAGAACCTCTGGTTGAGGGTTCAGAATTCGAGCTTGTAATGTGATCTATACTTCGCTTTCTTGATTATTGATATTACTGTATTTGTGGGCCTAATGTGCTAATTGCCGATCATTTACCGTTTTGATATTATTTGAATTACATAAACTGCCTTCTTCTTACGCCTCCCTTCTGAGTCTTCTGAATTTATGGTGCACACGTGCGCGTGGCCCACTTTCTGTTAGAGGTCATATCAAATAAAACGAGGCTAGATCAGTAACTAGGCCGGGTAGAGCTGTCTGCTTGGGTGTAAGCCAGGTCTAATACACTTCGCCCATGATTTTAAACCTACAATAACATATCCTCATGCCAGATCCCCAGTGGGAACGTTTGTTTGCATCATGTGCATTTGACTTTGGGGACTCAACACAGGGGCTGGGTCCGTCTAGGACAGGTGTACCTGAACATTACAAGACTATCCTGATGCACCTTATGCGCTACATGTACATTATGTTTGATTCTGTTTATTCATGCTGACCGGCTTCTAAAAAATAAAAATAAGAATTGAGAGAAAACCAGAAGGAAGAAAATAGGAGAGAAAATTTACCCTTTTAAAAAAAAAAAAAGAATCTCGGTATTTGAAAATCCAAAAACCTTGTCAAACGTTTACCCCAAAACGATTATTACAAAATAAGATTGAAATTTTCCAAAAAAAAAAGAAAAAAGAAGAAGAAGTTGTCATCCCATTCCTGAAATATTTACGAACTATGCGGGTCTGATTCTCACCGGATGTGAGATACGTAGGCAACCTTCATAGGGTTCGGCCCAAATAACCAAAATAAAGAAATGTGTCTAGTGTTTTATTTTGTTTTGTCCAAATAAGCCGACCCAATTTCGGTTAATCCCGAGCCGTTTCTGTCAGAATAGCCTTAGAACATCTTCAAAATTGTCGAAGGGCTATACTAGCAAGAACGGACGTGTCTGTCAATGTGATGACCCAAAATGTCATATTTAAATTTAATAAGTAATTCTGTATTCTAAGACCTCGAAAAGCACCATTTATCATTCCTCAACTTGCGTGCGTAATCCGTAAAATTTTTCGGAAAGTTTTTATGTGAAAAATAAATTAAAATGTGAAATAGAGCTTTAAAATTTAAGTGAGTTGACTTTGGTCAACGTTTTTAGAAAACGGACCCGGATAAGTATTTTTACAGTTCCGATAGCTCCGTATCATGATTTGGGACGTGGGTATATGCTCGAAATTTAATTTGGAGGTCCCTAGCTCAAGTTATGACCATTTAACGGAACTAGCAATTTAAAGGCTAAATATTCCAAGTTTGACCACGGGGTTGACTTTTTGATATCGGAGCCGGAATCCGATTCTGGAAATTTGAACAACTCCGTTATGTCATTTATGACTTGTGTGCCAAATTTGAAGTCATTCCGGATTCATTTAATATGTTTTGGCACGAGATTTGCAAATTTAAAAGTTTAAAACACAAAGTTTGAATCGGGGTGTAAATTATAATTTCAGTGTTGTTTGACACGATACGAGACCCCGAGTAAGTTCGTATTGTGTTATTGGACTTGTTGGTATATTCATACGGGGTCTCGAGTACCCCGAGAGTGAAAGGAATTGAAATCGGATCAAGAATTGGACTTAAGCAAAATCTGTATTTTTGACTTCTGTTATAATCGCACCTGCGGATTTTTTACCGCAGGTGCGAGCTTGCAGAAGCGAGAATTCGATCGTAGATGCGCCCGGGCATGGCTGGGCAAAAGTCCGCCCGTGCGTTCGCAGAAGCGGACAGCTTCTCGCAGAAGCGCGTCTGCAGATGCGCGTCCGCAGATTCGTGCCAATTTCGCAGATGCGGACATACGCTAGCAGCCCCTTTTCCGCAGATGCGAGATTTTTCTCGCAGATGCGAGCTCGCATGTGCGAGCCTAGGCACCGCATGTGCGGAAATGCCTGGGCAGTGTATATATTGAAGAGTCCGACATTTTTACTCATTTTGGTCATTTTGAGCTCGGTTAAGGCGAATATTTGGGCGATTTTCACAAGAAACATTGGGGCAAGTGTTCCTTATCCTATATTGATTATATTTCATGATTCCATACTCGTTTATATCATGAATCCGAGAATTTATGAAAGAAAAATCAGATTTTTCAAAAATCTTCCAAAAACAAAATGTTAAGATTTGAGGGTCCATTTGATATCGAAATTAGACAGATTTTGTATGGTTGAACTCGTATCGGAACGGGTGTTAGAATTTCGTAAGTTTTTTCGGGATTTGAGACGTGGGTCCCACTGCCGAATATTTTAATGAATTTCAGATTTTTATTCAGAAAATTTTGTAAATTCATATGGAATTAATTCCTATGATTCGTATTGAATATATCGAATTGTTTATGAATAGATTTGAAGCTTTCGGAGGCAAATTTAAAAGGAAAAGCTATGGTTGAGTAATTGATTGAAATTTTCAAAGGGAGGTAAGTGTCGTGGTTAACCTTGACTTGAGGGAATAGAACCCTTAAATTATTTGTTATGTGAATTGCATGTGAACGATTTATAGGCGAGGTGACAAGTGTCTATACGTCGTCAAATTAATTCTTTTCCTGCTTACTTGAAAAATCATAAATTATTTTAAATCATAAATTAATTATTATAATAATTATTCTCTCATATTCTTTGTCAAATATTAATTCTTGAATTCTTGCATTAATTGTTACATTCTATTTGAATTATGTTTTTTAATTGTTATTTGACATTTAGCATATTAAATATTAAACTGCCTATTTTCTCCCTGATTTCTATAATAAATTGATAATTGTCATTGTTTGTTTCATAATTAAATTATAATTGTTGTATGCTTGTTGTCTTATGATTTTATATTAATTGTTGCGTTTATTGGGGAATTTCTTCTATAAGAATTGATTGGAATGGAAATATTGGAGGATCGGGTTGCACGCCGCAACAGACTTATTAAAAGTCTATATTGGAGGATCGGGTTGTACGCCGCAATAAACTTATTAAGAGTCTATATTTGAGGATCGGGTTGCACGCCGCAACAGACTTGATTAAAATGAATATATTGGAGGAGCGGGTTGCACGCTGCAACAGAACTGAATGTGAATATATTGTGAGAGCGGGTTGCACGCTGCAATAGAATTGATGAAAATGATAATTGATTATGACTGCTGCGTTGGCTTCAATTATAATAAATGATTTACCTGATTTAATTCTATTATTTGTGGTTGTTATTAATATTGCGTACGGGTTAATGTAAGTAAGCCACCTTAGCCTCGTCACTACTTCGTCGAGGTTAGGCTCATCACTTACCAGTACATGGGGTCGGTTGTACTGATACTACACTCTGCACTTCTTGTGCAGATTTTGGAGCTGGTCCCAGCGGCGTACCGTAGACTTGCTCGGATTTCAGCTATTCAGAGGAGACTTGAGGTATAACTGCATGGCGTTCACAGTTCTGAAGTCCCCGTCTACTTTACTTTAGCTGTGTGTTTGTTTCCAGACAGCTTTATTTTATTCAGATCTTTATTTGTATTTATTCTAGAAGCTCGTGAACTTGTGACACCAATTCTGGGATGGTATTTAGACACCGTTGTTTTGATGTATTATTTCACTATATTTTAAACTTTGCTTCTGCATTTGTTTCCTTGTTATTAATAAATTTAAAATTATTTTAAAAATGGTTAATATTATTCTAACGTTGGCTTGCCTAGCAAGTGAAATGTTAGGCGCCATCACGGTCCAAAGGTGAGAATTTCGGGTCGTGACAGTTGGTATCAGAGCCCTAGGTTACATAGGTCTCACGAGTCGCGAGCAAGCTTAGTAGAGTCTGAAGGATCAGTACGGAGATGTCTGTACTTATCTCTCAGAGGCTATGAAGTTTAGGAACAAAATCACTTCTTTCTTATTCTGCAGTGCGATTTTATTCTATTATCGATGATTGAACCATTCTACTCTTATTCTCTCGCAGATGGTGAGAACACGTAATACCTCTACCGATGGACAGGGACCAGAACCCCCGGTGGCTACTATGGCCAGGGGTAGAGGTCGAGGCCGAGGTCATGCTAGAGGCCGAGGTAGAGCTCAGTCCAGAGCCCGAGCAGCTGCACCTGATGTAGAACCTCAGGTAGACCTTCAGGAGGAGGTCCCGGTTCAGAATGTACTAGTTGGACCAGTTCAGGTCCCGAAAGGATTCACAACCACTCCAGTGCTTCAGGACGCTCTAGTCTGATTGGTGAGTCTTATGGAGGGCGTGGCCCAGAATGGTACATTTTCAGTGGCACAAGCCGTTTCACAGGCTGGGGGAGGAGCACAAACTCCCACTACTCCCGCTCCGGAGCATATGGCTCCCCAGAATCAAGCTCCAGCAGCCCCGCCAGTTGGGGTAGTTCAGCCAGTTGTTGCGGCACAAACCGGTGATAGGCCCGCCATGTCTTTTGAGGCCTTATTGAGACTGGATAAGTTCACTAAGCTCTTTCCAGTTCACTTCAGTGGTACACCTTCTGAGGACTTACAAGATTATCTTGAACGTTGCCATGAGGTGCTACAGAATATGGGTATAGTTGAGACCAATGGAGTTGATTTTGCGGTATTCCAGATGACGGGATCCGCCAAGAGGTGGTGGAGAGATTATACATTGACCCGACCAGTCGGATCACCTGCACTTACCTGGGAGCAATTCTCTCCGCTATTTATGGAGAAGTTCCTCCCTATCACACTAAGAGAGGAATTCCGCAAACAATTTGAGCGTCTACAGCAGGGCAGTATGACTGTTACTCAGTATGAGTCCCATTTTGTGGATTTGGCCCATCATGCTCTCCTTTTACTACCTACGGAGGGAGAGAGAGTGAAGAGGTTTATTGAGGGACTCACTCACCCTATCAGACTTCAGATGGCCAAGGAAACCGAAAGTGAGATTTCTTTTCAGGCGGCTGCTAATGTCGCCAGGAGGATCGAGATGGTTCTTGCACAGGAGAGAGGGTAGAGGTCTGATAAGAGACCTTGTCAGTTCAGTGGTTTCAGTGGTGCCTTATCTGGAGGCAGGGGTAATTTTGGTAGGGGTCATCCTCCCAGACCATTTCATTCAGTACTTCATGCATCTCCCAGTGCTTTAGAGAGTCACGGTCCTATTATGCCTTACTCTGGGCAGCCAATATTCAGTGCATATTCAGCTCTTATTAGTGCACCACCACTCTAGAGTTACTACAGTGGTTATCCAGCTCATTTGGGTCAGCTTCAGCTTCAGCATCCACGTCATCAGGATGGGTGTTATGAGTGTGGGAACATTGGTCACATCAGGAGGTATTGCCCTAGATTGGCGAGTAACAGATCTCGGCAGGATTCTCGTGCCATCATACCGGCATCTGTTGCTTCACTGCCTGCTCAACCAGTTAGAGGTAGGGGTCAGGCAGCTAGAGGAGGAGGTCAGGCCATTAGAGGTGGAGGTCAGGCCATTAGAGTTGGAGGTCAGACTGCTAGAGGTGGAGGCCATCCAGTTAGAGGCTGTCCCAGAGATGCAGTTCAGAGTGGTGGGGCCCAGCCCCGATTTTATGCTTTTCCAGCTAGGCCTGAGGCTGAGTCATCTGATGCTGTGATCACAGGTATTATTCCAGTTTTTCATAGAGATGCTTCAGTTCTATTTGATCCAGGATCTACTTATTCCTATGTGTCCTCCTATTTTGCTTCATATTTGGTTATGCCTTGTGATTCTCTGAGTGCTTCTGTGTGTGTATCTACACCGGTGGGAGACTCTATTATAGTAGATCATGTCTATCATTCGTGTGTGGTTACTATTGGTAATCTTGAGACTAGTGTGGATCTTCTACTTCTTGATATGGTAGATTTTGAGTTCATCTTGGGTATGGATTAGCTGTCTCCTTATCATGCTATATTGGACTGTCATGCCAAGACAGTGACCCTAGCTATGCCGGAGTTACCTCGGTTAGAGTGGAAAGGAACTCCTGGTCGTTCTGCCAGCAGTGTTATTTCTTATATAAAAGCTCGGCGTATGGTAGAGAAAGGGTGTCTAGCCTATTTGGCTTATATTCGCAATCCCAGTGCGGATGTTCCTTCTATGGACTCAGTATAAGTTGTTCGTGAATTTTCAGAAGTATTTCCTGCAGATCTGCCGGGGATGCCACCCGACAGAGATATTGACTTCTGTATTGATTTGGCTCGGGGCACTTAGCCTATTTCTATTCCACCATACCGTATGGCCCCTCTAGATTTGAAAGAATTGAAAGAGCAGTTACAAGACTTGCTTGATCATGGATTCATTAGACCCAGTGTCTCGCCCTGGGGTGCACCAGTATTATTTGTAAAGAAGAAAGATGGCTTGATGCAGATGTGTATAGACTATCGGTAGTTGAACAAGGCCACTATCAACAACAAATATCTGCTGCCAAGAATTGATGACTTATTTGATCAGCTTCAGGGTACCAAGGTGAGATCTGGTTACCATCAGTTGAAGATTAGGGCATCTAATGTCCCTAAGACAGGTTTTCGGACTCGGTATGGGCATTACGAGTTCCTAGTGATGTCATTTGGGTTGACAAATGCTCCAGCAACATTTATGGATTTGATGAATCGGGTGTTCAAGCCTTAATTGGATTCTTTTGTGGTTGTATTCATTAATGATATCTTGATTTACTCCAGCAGTCGAGAGGAGCATGAGCAGCATCTTCGAAGTGTGCTCCACACCTTGAAGAATAATCAGTTATATGTCAAATTTTCAAAATGCGAGTTTTGGTTAGACTTAGTTGCCTTTTTGGGGCATGTTGTATCGGCAGAAGTCTCCCTTAACTGTTAAATTTTCGAGAATCTCTTTAACGGTGTTACCATAGATTTTACTTATATCTTTTAATATTTAATTTATTATATTTACTCCGGTAGGGCCTTGACCTGACCTTGTCACTAATCGAACAAGGTTAGGCTTGGCACTTACTGGGTACCATTGTGGTGTACTCATGCCCTTCCCTGCACATGTTTTCGTGTGAAGATCCAGGTGCGAGCTATCAGCCTCGGGGTTAGTGCGTGCTGCTAATTTTAGGAGACTTCAAGGTACTACTGCTTGCGTCCGCAGATCTTCGGAGTCCCCTTCTACTCCCTCGCCTAAAGACTTTCTTTATTAACTTCAGACTTTTGTATAGAGCTACATAGATTATAGCAGCTTGTGACTTAGTGATATTCCGAGTCTTGAAAAATTATTTTGTATATGCCGAGTGGTACTCCTCTTGGCTATTTATAATATGCTGTTTATCTTTAAAATATTATATTTTTTGCAATATTAGGCTTACCTAGTCGTAAAGACTAGGTGCCATCACGACACCTTACGAAGGGTTAATTTGGGTCATGACAGGGGTGCAAGTGGAGAAAAAGAATTGTTTATGGCTTATTTTGGGGAAAGTCTTGTGGGGGTAGCCTCCAAATAGTTCATTGACCAAGATATGTCTCACTGGCATGTCTAGGATGACATGGCCCAAGCCTTCATCAAACAATTCCAATACAACATTGATATTGCACCAAATCGCAATTCCCTGTCCAATATGAAGAAAACGCTGACTGAAAGCTTTAGGGAATATGCCATACAGTGGAGGGAGCAAGCAGCTAGGGTTAAGCCATCCATGGATAACCACGAGTTGATCACTGTTTTTCTGGAGGCTCAAGAGCCTAATTACTTTCAGAACACGATGTCCGCGATGGGTAGACCTTTCGCAGAAGCAATTAAGATAGGAGAGATGGTCGAAAATGGCCTCAAGACTGGCAGAATTGTAAGTCAAGTTGCTCTTAAAGCCACCACCCAAGCTATCCAAAATGGGTCGGGACGTTTGGCAAATAGAAAGAAGAGAGATGAAGGGTCCATGATGACTTCAGGATCCAGGGAAGTTCAAAGAGGGGCATCGCACCCTTATGTGCAAATTCAACATGGGCAATCTAGCTATCCTCAACATTACTATCCCCCCCAATTCCTTAGTACTCTGTGGGCCCTCCATAAAATACAGTGTCTAATCGGCCTCCTAATCAATAGGTACGGGCACCAGCTCCAAGATTCCCTCGACCTCAGCAACAAAATTTTCGGGCACCCTATAATACTCGTCCTAGGCAGAATTATGGTCGAGAGCAGAGGCCGGTGGAAACATTTAATCAATTGGCTGAATCAAACTCTAGTCTGTTCCAGAAGTTGAAGTAGATGAGCGTGATTGGACCCATCGCTCCCCACCATATGCATCCCGATTCACATGGATTTCAAACAAATGCTAGTTGCGAATATCATTCAGGTGCTCTGGGGCATAGCACTGATGACTGCTGGATGCTGAAAAGAGCCATAAAAAGACTCATTGCTGAAAAATTAATTGTAGTCACGAATGGCAAGGACCCTCCTAATGTGACCAATAACCCACTGCAGTACACAATAATGTTCATTTTGTGGGAATGATTGGCCGAGATCAAGAATACAAGCCGGTTGGTCAAGTAGAAATGACAGCGGGAATGATTCAAGAGATAACCAAACTGGAAGTAAGTCCAAGACAAGATGTGCCGTTGATTGTGAAAGGCGCCCCGAGCTTAGAAAAGGCAACTTTATTTGTTCCCAATGTCTCAAGGTTGGAATGTTCCAAGTCCAAGGTTGTATGTCCTTGGAGGCCACCTCATCACAAGGCAGAATCAGGGTGGTACGAGCGGTATAACAGAGCCGATCATAATCAAGCCTGCTATACAACCCCGTGTGACAAACACGAAAACCATTCCCTGGAACTACAACAAAAATTGTGGTGACCTACAAAGGCAAGGAAATCATAGAAGAAGTGGGGGAAACTGGAGGTTTGACTCGATTACGGAGGTGTTACTCTCCAGAAGAGTTGAGGAAGGCCAAGAAAATCAGAGAAGGCCAAATGCCAATAAAGAAACCAGTCACTGAAGAAGAGGCGTAAGAGTTTTTGAAAAAGATGAAAGTTCAGGATTACTTAATTATTGACCAGTTGAGAAAGACTCCTGCTCAAATCTCTCTGTTATCTCTGCTCATACACTCAGAAGAGCATGCTTGTGTACTAATCAAGATCCTGAACGAGGCACATATCTCAGAGAAGACCACCGTGAATCAGTTAGAGAAGGTGGCCAATAGATTTTTTGAGGTGAACAAAATCTTCTTTACTGATGTTGAACTTCCAGAGGAGGGAGCCGGGCACAATAGGGCTTTGCACCTGATTGTCAAATATGAGGGGCATTATGTAAAGCGAGTCATGGTTGATGGAAGCTCATGTGTAGATGTATGCCCTCTCTCTACCTTGCAAAGCATGAAGATCAATACAAACAGAATCCGACCCAGAAATATTCTCATCCGGGCTTTTGATGGCTCAGCGAGAGATACCATTGGGGAGATCAACCTCACCATGACGATTGGGCCGGTCGATTTTGAAATTGTTTTCCCAGTAGTGGACATGGAAACTTCTTATAACTTTCTTCTTGGAAGGCCATGGATCCATACGACTCGAGCTGTGCCGTCCACCTTGCATTAGATGCTCAAGTTCGAACATGACAGGCAAGAGATTATTGTTCACGGTGAAGACGAATTATCTATTTATAAAGATCCGTTAATTTTGTGTATTAAGGCCAAGGAAGGGTGCGAGTCCATTGTCTATCAGGCTTTCGAAGTGGTTGTTGTGGACCACGTTGAGGAAGGAAAGCCCATTCTGCATCCTCATTTTTCCGCCACATCTGTAATGGTGGCTGCACTTATGCTGAGACAAGGTTATGAGACAGGAAAAGGCTTGGGGGCATCATTGTAAGGAATTTCAGAACCCATCTCTCCCTTTAGCAACAAGGGTACTTTTGGCTTAGGTTTCAGGCCAACACAAGCAGATGAAGATAAAGCTAAGCACCGCAAAAAGCATAGTTGGGTCTTGCAGTAGCCCATCCCTCACATTTTGTACACTTTTGTCAAGCCACGACTCCAAGAGGGTCAAACTTCCTCAGCACATGCGAACATTGATGAAATTTGCCATGGCCTTAGCCAGATATTTTCTGAAGTGAATATGATCCAGGCTGGTGAAGGCACTAGCCATGTCGATGTGTAACTAATTGGACCAGACACCATGCTCAACAACTGGGAAGCAACTCCTCTTCCGACAAGGAAAAAGTCTTAATAGTTTGCTTTTGCAACTTCTTTTTATAATTTGGGTTACTTTCAGGGTTGTAATACAAACATCTTAGTATGATTATTTTGTTTTGATGTTAACCCTTCTATCCTTTCAAATTCAATGAAATGCAGTTCAATTTCATATTGTATCTTTTCCTTTTCCTAAATCTTGTCATTTTGTTTCCATTTCAGTTTTTGTTAATGCCGGCTTTAATAACATGACATGCATGCGGAATTCACGCCCAGATCTTAAAAAGCTGTCTATTTACGAAATAATGCATCAAGAGGTCGAATATGATGAAAATGAGGTTGTTGAGGAAATAAAAAGAGAGTTGGAACAATTTGAAAACAAGCCTAGTCCCAACCTCAATGAAACCGAGTCAATTAATATTGGAGGTCATGAAGAAGTTAGAGAAACAAAGATAAGCATTCATGCTGAACAAGAAACTAGAGATGCCTTGATTCAAATTTTATTTGAATGCAAAGATGTGTTTGCTTGGTCTTATGATGATATGCCGGGTTTAAGTGACAATTTAGTGGTTCATAAGCTTCCCACGTATCCTGATTTTCCACCAGTCCTACAGAAGCAACGAAAATGTAAAACAGATATGAGTGATAAAATCAAAGAGGAAATAATGAAGCAACTGAGCGCCAATGTAGTTAGAGCCGTACGATACACCACCTGGGTGGCAAATGTTGTGCCTGTGCCAAAGAAGGACGGAAAAACCAGAGTCTGTGTTGACTACAGAGACCCGAACAAAGCAAGTTCAAAGGATAATTTTCCTTTACCAAACATCCACATACTTGTAGATAACTGCGCTAAGCATGACATACAATCTTTTGTGGATTGCTATGCCGGATACCACGAGATTTTAATGGATGAGGATGATGTAGAAAAGACCGCTTTTACCACTCCATGGGGTACCTATTATTACAGAGTCATGCCATTCGGTTTAAAGAATGCGGGGGCAACTTACATGAGGGCCATGACCATAATTTTTCATGACATGATGCACAAAGAGATTGAAGTATATGTCGACGATGTCATCATAAAATCAAAGACTCAGATTGATCACATGCGCGATTTGAAAAAGTTTTTCGAACGGCTTCGAAGGTATGACCTTAAGCTCAATCCAGCCAAGTGTGCATTTGGGGTGCCATCTGGGAAACTCCTTGGTTTTATAGTCAGCCGGAGAGGCATCGAATTGGATCCATCTAAGATAAATTCCATTCGAGATCTGCCACCCTCGATGAACAAAAATGAAGTCATGAGTTTGCTTGGGAGATTGAACTACATCAGTAGGTTCATTTCTCAGCTCACAAACACATGTGAGCCCATCTTTAAGTTGCTGAAAAAGGATGTTGCTATCAAGTGGACGGACGATTGCTAAAAAGCTTTTGACAGGATCAAAGATTATCTGTCAAAACACATTGTACTGGTCCCACCAGAACCTGGAAGGCCTTTGTTTTTATATCTATCGGTGATGGATAATTCCTTTGGATACGTTCTGGGGCAACATGATGTGACAGGCAATAATAAGCAGGCAATCTATTATTTGAGCAAGAAGTTCACCAATTATGAGGTTAAGTATACCATTTTAGAAAAAACATGTTGTGCCTTGACTTGGGTCGCTCAGAAACTGAGGCATTATTTCCTGTCCTACACTACATACCTCATATCTAGAATGGATCCTTTAAAATACATCTTTCAAAAGCCAATGCCTACTGGAAGGCTCGCAAAATGGAAGATTCTGCTCACAGAGTTCGACATCGTCTATGTCACTCGCACTGCAATGAAAGTACAGGCTTTGGTAGATCATTTGGCAGAGAATCCAGTTGATGATGATTACAAGCCACTGAGCACATATTTCCTAGATGAAAAGGTCAACTTAATAGAGGAAGTAGTTTCGGATGACATCCGTGTATGGAAAATGTATTTTGATGGGGCTGTCAATATCAAAGGAGTTGCGATCGGGGCAATCCTTATCTCACCTATTGGACAACATTACCCTGCAACGGCCCGACTTTGTTTCTTCTATACCAATAATATGGCGGAATATGAGGCTTGTATAATGGGTCTCAAAATGTCTCTCGATTTGGATGTGCATGAACTATTGGTTATGGGAGATTCCGACTTGCTTATTTGGCAAGCCCAAGGTGAATGGGAGACTCGAGACATCAAGCTTATTCCATACAGACAATGTGTACAAGACCTGAGCAAGAGATTCAAATCCACCGAATTCAGGTACATTCCCAGGTTTCACAATGAGCTAGACGACGCCTTGGCTACCTTAGCCTCGATGCTCCCTTATCCAAAGCAATACCTATATTGATCCATTGCAAATCCAAATTCAGAATCATCACGGCTACTACAATACCATTGAGACAGAACCAGATGGTGAACCTTGGTATCATGACATAAAATGATTCCTGAAAACAAGGGAATACCTAGAGCATGCCAAGGGATATCAAAAAAGAACTATAAGGCGGCTCGCTGGCGGTTTCTTCCTGAATGGGGAAATTTGTACAAAAGGACCCCAGATTTGAACTTATTGAGATGCATAGATGCCACAGAAGCTGAGCGGATCATGAGTGAAGTGCATTCGGGGGTATGCGGACCTCGCATAAATGGATATGTTTTGGCGAAGAAGATTCTGCGGCAGCATATTATTGGCTTACTATGGAGCGAGATTGCTTTAGTTTCATTCGCAAGTGTCACCAATGCCAGATTCATGGCGACCTGATTCACTCGCCTCCTTCGGAGTTGCATCCCATGTCCTCTCCTTGGCCTTTCGTTACTTGGGGAATGGATGTTATTGGGACAATCGAGCCAAAGGCTTCTAACGGGCATAGATTCATTCTGGTCGCCATTGATTACTTCACCAAGTGGGTGGAGGCAGTTATATTCAAGGCAGTCACCAAGAAATCAGTGTTAGATTTTGTTCATTCCAACATCATCTGTCGCTTTGGTATCCCAAAGACCATTATCACTGACAATGCAGCCAATCTAAATAGTCATCTGATGAAGGAGGTATGCGAGTAATTTAAAATTATGCATCGCCATTCTACCCCCTACCGGCCTAAAGCTAATGGAGTCGTTGAAGCAGCTAACAAGAATATCAAGAAGATCCTTAGGAAGATGATCCAAGGGTCCAGGAAATGGCATGAAAAGTTGCCTTTTGCTCTTTTGGGATACCGCACGACTGCTCGCACATCTGTGGGTGCAACTCCTTATATGTTGGTTTATGGAACTGAAGCTGTAATAATGGCTGAAGTTGAAATTCCCTCTCTCCGAATCATTGTGGAATCAGAGATTGAAGACACCGAGTGGGTCAAGACCAGATTAGAACAACTAATGATGATTGATGAAAAATGGCTAGCAGCAATGCATTTTGGTTAGTTATACCGGCAAAGAATAACACGCGCTTATAATAAGAAAGTGCGCCCGGGGCACTTTGAGGTAGGCTAGCTCATTTTAAAACGCATCCTTCCGCACCAGGTAGAAGCTAAAGGAAAGTTCACCTCGAACTGGCAAGGACCCTACATCATCAAGAAAGTGTTACCAAAAGGGGCTTTGCACTTGGTAGATGAAGAGGGATTGGTACCAGACATGACTATTAACGCAGATGCAGTCAAAAGATATTATGTTTGATACATACCCACTGCAGAACTTCCACGCATCAATTTTCTCAAATCGAGATAACGAAGGCTATCTTTGCTCACTACCCCAAATAAGTGTCACCATTTTGTTAACCCTTTTGAGCCATATTTGTCTTCTTGGTTTTCCCTCTTTTTGGAACCCGTGTACTTGTAAAATAAAAATAAAAATAATAATAATAAATTTTTTGAGTCATTGAACTACGTTCGACTTGATTCTGAAAGGATACGTAGGCAGCCTCTATTTAGGGTTTAGTCAAACCAAAACAAAAAATCCGCATTCCCCCAAAAAGTTAAAACCGGGGCATATGTTACAATGGTTCGGCGGTGGTTTCGCCTGAAAGGTCCCAAAGTTATAATTTAATCCAAATTCATATTACCCAAATCCTTTTCAAGTCCTTCCGATCAATCAACGAGAATGTTCGAGAATTGGAGGATATAATCATTTGGATCTGATGCAACCAAAATGAGAGAAATAAAATGAGAGAGTCTTATTGGTAAAAGCCCTCACGGGCACCATAGGGCAATGACGAGCAAAAAAATTGAAAATGAGAGAGTCTTGTAGTGAAAACTCGCAAAGAGCACTATAAGGCGATGGTGAGAAAAGAAATGAGAGAGGCCAGTTAACGAAAACCCGCAAAGGGCGCTACTAGCCAAATGAGGGTCTTTGATACTCTGGTATGAGCACAACTAAGATAGTTTCATGATGAACATTTGCGACAGATTTTTGAGAATTAGACAGCACAGACGGATCAAGCGTCCAGTTCAAAATGCATGTCATGATTCATTAAAGTCGGCACATAGCTCCAGATAAGTCTCCCTATTCCCCTCCACCGAAAGGGGCACCTTTTGTTTAGGCACAATTCCTTTTTTTTTTCCTCACTTTCAATTTCTTTTCTATTTTAACCCATAATTTTTCTTTGATTCCTTTTTCGGTCTAATCTTGCATCAAAAGCAAAGAAAAGTAATGGCTGCAAAATTGACTACATTTTCCCTGTAATACCAAGCATAATTTGGGGTATATATAACACTGATGAAGGCACGAATCCATCTATGATCTCTTTTAATAAGACGAACAAAGCGTCTCAAAGAAACTGAAAAGGCAGCCTAATCAAGACTTGCTTCATGGGAAAGGTTGATAAGCACTACAGACACGAACTGGTACTAGGTGCATGACAACTAAGTTCTATTTTAAAGGAAATTTGCCTTGCCTTAGGGACAAGGGTTAGCGGTACCATGGACATCCAAATATGAAACAGTTGGGGGAAATATCGGAGAGGCAAGGTCTCCAGGAAGCTATACAGAGTATCCAAGCATCTCGTACCATCCTGGAAGAATCAGTTCTCCTACAGCAGTGGCCGTGGCTTCAAGCTACTTAGGGCATCAAGGTCGCAAACCAACCACCACTTTGAAAACTCACAGTTTTTCTTTGTTTGAAGCAGGAACAAAGCAATGCAGAATGGCGACTCTCAAAGGACAAATATCACCAAAGGTAAGTCCCTCAAAATCTCCATTTTATTTTATTTTTCAGCATGCATCACTACTGTCTATACCTCTCATTTACATAGCTTAACCCAGGTAGAATCTTTTCGCCTAGGGGGATCGTACTCATAGTTCCGGGTCGAAGTACTCTTCGCTCAGGTTGTTTTACGTAGCTTAACTCAAGTAGAACATTTCACCTAGGGGAATCCAGCTCATAGTTCCGGGTAGAAGTACTCTTCGCTCAGGTTGTTTTATGTAGCTTAACCCAAGTAGAACCTTTTCGCCTAGGAGGGTCCAGCTCATAGTTCCGGGTTGAAGTACTCTTCACTCAGGTTGTTTTACGTAGCTTAACCTAGGTAGAACATTTCGCCTGAGGGATCCAGCTCATAGTTCTGGGTAGAAGTACTCTTCGCTCAGGTTGTTTTACGTAGCTTAACCCAGGTAGAATCTTTTCGCCAAGGGAGATCCAACTCATAGTTTTGGGTAAAAGTACTCTTCGCTCGGGTTGTATCTCGTAGCTTAACCCGGATAGAACCTTTTCGCCTAGGGGGATCCAGCTCATAGTTCCGAGTAGAAGTACTCTTCGCTCAGGTTGTTTTTCGTAGCTTAACCCAGGTAGAACCTTTTCGCCTAGGGGGATCCAGCTAATAGTTCCGGGTAGAAGTACTCTTCGCTCGGTTGTTTTACGTAGCTTAACTCAGGTAGAACTTTTTCACCTAGGGGGATCCAGCTCATAGTTCCGGGTAGAAGTACTCTTCGCTCAGATTGTTTTATGTAGTTTAACCCAAGTAGAACCTTTTCGCCCAGGGGATTCATTTTCATTTTAGTAATACAGGGCACCAACCCCTGGTTACATTTCTTTTCCTTAATACAGGGTGCCATCCCCTGGTTACATTTCCTTTCAGTAATACAAGACGCCATCCCATGATTATATTCTTTTTCCGTAATACAGGGTACCAACCCATGGTTATATTTCCTTACTAGTATCAGGGTTCACCAATCCCTAGTCGTTTTTCCAACACACAGTCTCCACTCCCTAGTTTCTTTCATTCTCTAGTCTCTGTTATTTTTGGGGTACACCATTCCCGACCTTTTATTGCTTTCAATAAAGAAGTAGTTTAGAATTTTGTTACAATCGAAATTTTCCTAGTGCAAACTGGGGCAGAAAATTTTCGTTTGTTTGTTTATTTTGATGTCTGAGTAGGTTTTACCTCGAGGCACAGGGTTCGAGATGTCCAAAAGAAGAAGTCTCAATTCAGAATAAAAGAAAAGAAAAAATAAGTGAATCCAAAATAGAAAAGCAGTTGAAAAGATGTGGAATGCTCAAGACATGACTAAAGCCACGAGCATTGGAGTCCCGTTTTGATTATAAGAAGCTATAGAATAATGAACTAGCACCTACAGCTAGCGAGCATCAAGGTTTAGATCATAGTCTGCATGAAGAACCAGTCAAGACTCAAGATCAAGTTTTAGAAAACTCATAGATAGGAATCTTGTAACTCATAGTTAATAGGCTTGTTGAGTTTCTTTTTTATTTTGATATAATAGCAGGACCGCGGACTGGAGCCTCGACAGAACCTTACTCGACTCCTCAACTCATTATTCCACCATTCTCCTTGAACTACACGTGACCTGATTTCCCTATAACCCGGGATATATAGGCTGTCCAAAATCAGGACTCGGTTGCACCCTATCTTTTATTTCTTTTCCTTTTGAATAACGGTTTGGTAAAAAATTAGTCACATGGCTCACCTAGTCTTTTTTCCTGAAAACGCTTCATGTTTCCAAGCAAAGAGGGGTAGCTGTGAGCACCTAATTTTTGACTATATTTGAATTTTATCACTTTCTACTATGTAAATATCTTTAAAAATTAGCTGTGAGCACTTTCTACTATATATATATATATATATATATATATATATATATATAAGTTGTCTGGACAATCTTAATTCATTGCACAGGTTTAATCCTTCCTGTGTGCAAATTCCTATTAATTTACCATAGGTATAGTCTGCATAAGGAATTTCTCCATAATTACCTCTTAAAACCTTTCTAACTCTTTCGGCAAATAAAGAGGGAAGGCCATCTATGAACTTAGCTTTCCAATGTTCAAACTTATTTTCTGGTAGTTCCATCACTCTACTCATAAAGGTGTCTTTATACCACCTAAACTCACTTAAAGTCTTACATCTAAGGCTATTAAGGAGAGTACGAACAGTTTCATTTTGGTTGGTAAATCTACCATTGAAGTGTTCTAATATAGTAAGAATAAGGGTATAAACGACATCTTCTCTATTTGCCACTAGGGCCATGCCTAAGTTATCAAGTCCTTCGTCAACGGCTTTAGCGTTAATAACCATTGCCCTTTCGTCGACAGACAAATAATTGTCCCACCAGCCACGAAGTTGGCCAGTAAAACCTGCAACAATCATTCTGCAAATATTCCTATCTGTATTTTTTACACTTTTACAGATAGTTGCATACATAAGCATTCTATGTACTAGAATAGTTAACTGCCTATCAGTCAAACCATCAAGATTCCATTCGTAAATTTCGGAACCACTGTAAGACGTATTAGTCTGATTCCAATCACGTTCCTCTATTAAAACATCTTGAGGAGTAGGACGATTGTAATAATAAGTCTGCATTCTAGGTTTATCAGCATATCTGCTATCTGCAAACTTACTATTCTTTTTGGGGTAACTTCTGAGTTTATTAAACTCTGACAAAACATCCTTTTTATAGTCAAACTTACTGTTCTCAAGCATGATGTAGAACAGAAATCACCGTTTGACCGGGAACTGGACTTGTTTCACACCTCACATCTGGCTTTTATATGCCTGGAAGGTTTCCACCAGTTAAAGATTTCTATTTTAACATATTTGAGAATTCTTAATCTAGCTAATTCAGTACCCTTATATTTAAAGACTGGCGGTAATCCGCACAATCAGTAAGGATAAGAATTGAAATATACTTGAATTTTATATATAGTTTAATGACTGTATGGAAGGTTAAAAACCTTTACTCAAGCAAGGGGTCTGTCATAATATAATACATACTTTTATTGAGCCCATGTGTCTAGCAGTTCTAACCGTGAAAGAAGATGCCCTTTTAACTCCTTTATCGGGCTGAGGTTCACGGCTGGCTAGACGGAGCCACTAAGGCAAAGCCAATAAGAGTAGTGTCATATCAGACTGTACCAACCATCTTGACATCAAGTCAAAACTCTATATATAAAACTCATTTATATTTTAATAGATGCCGTCGCTTTCATAGTGTATATAGGAGAGAAGTTAGATACTCAACATAGATATGAAGTCTCTTAGCCGGACATCGTCACGGCCAGAGAGGAGAGACTAGAAGAAAATCTAAACTAAGAAAGACAGAAGTATGTACCTTGTGGCCAAGAAGCAAGGCCCTGAAGATGAAGAACTGAAAACTTTTATTTATTTGTTCTTCTATTACAATCTACAAACTTCAAACTAACTCTTTACTTACACTTAGAGAGAGAGAGAGAGAGAGTTCTAGAGAGAGGGAGTCTTAACGTCTGCCTCCTAAGAATGAACGAATGACTTCTATAAATAGAAAAAGAAAAGGAATCTATGAACAGTAAAAGTGGGTCCCCGTGGGTCCCTGTAACAGTGTTTCTACTATTGAAACAGTGTATTTACTGTTGATGAACAGTGTATCTACTGTTGAAACGAATTTTGCAAAGTCTAAGGTCACCACGAGAAGACCTATTAAGTGGGAAGAAATTAATTTTCCAACCACATGGACTTTGGATTCGGTTATATCCCCCAGTCAGATAACTGATACTGTTAGTAATACTGAGTATTCTCATATTACTCAAAATCCGGATGGTAGGATTTGCATTCAGTTTGACGATAATAGTTCCACTTATAGTAGACAGTCATTTTCTAATAATAGACTGTTGCCTACTATTAGTTCTAGTTATAACAGACATTCCTTTACTAGTCGTAGACTGTTGCCTGATATTCAACACATTTCTCCTGTTGAACCAGTCTATGGACCAGCTAGAAATCGTGCTGCATCTTTACACACAATTTCTACTAAAGTAGGTGATAAACCTGTTGAAAGGGTTAAGATTAACCCCAAAACAAATATTGTTCAGGATAGTGATAATATTTCTGATAAGGATATTCCTTCTGCGTCCGAAATGGATTTTGACCCCAATGATTCTTAATGATTCCACACCAAATTGATTTTAGTCCAGGGTCACAAGCTAGAGGTTATATTCAAAAAGAATTTTTTACTGATAAATGGAACCAGTTTAAAACTTGGTTTTTTGATACTTATAGTAAGGAAGATTTAAACAATATTTCACAAGAGTTTTATGAAACTTGTGCTTTACATAATCAAATTATGTATTTTGTTCCTTGGTTTATAACCACATATTTACCACTTTTTATAAAAGTTTTGGAAAGATCTTATAAAGACGGGAGTGGCAATATTACTAAAGCCATTTACCCTCCTCAATCATCTTTTGTTTTACCTAATAATACAGGTATTACTTTTACTGCATTTCAAAAATTTATTGATGAAGATGTTGCTGCAGTCAGCATCGCAGAAATTAATAAATTAATTTCTCAAAATAATTATTTGAGTTTATATGTTAAAGTTTTGGGTGAAAACGTTAGTTTTCTTAATAAAAAACTTGATGATTTAACAGTCTTGATTAAGGAGATGAATACGAAAAAGACTTTGACTGATATTGCCTCTTCTTCAGGAAGCAAATCAGAACCTCAGATTGTTGTTACTCATATTCAAAGACCTCCTGATATTCAGGATTTTAAATTTAAATCTTTTGGAGACTTAGAAGAACTTCTTGATAAAAAGTTATCCGGTTTGAATATCAAACCCATTGATTTATCAAATGATTTTGCTGATAAATTAGATTCTACTTTTGACTATAAAAAGGATGTTTTGTCAGAGTTTAATAAACTCAGAAGTTACCCCAAAAAGAATAGTAAGTTTGCAGATAGCAGATATGCTGATAAACCTAGAATGCAGACTTATTATTACAATCGTCCTACTCCTCAAGATGTTTTAATAGAGGAACGTGATTGGAATCAGACTAATACGTCTTACAGTGGTTCCGAAATTTACGAATGGAATCTTGATGGTTTGACTGATAGGCAGTTAACTATTCTAGTACATAGAATGCTTATGTATGCAACTATCTGTAAAAGTGTAAAAAATACAGATAGGAATATTTGCAGAATGATTGTTGCAGGTTTTACTGGCCAACTTCGTGGCTGGTGGGACAATTATTTGTCTGTCGACGAAAGGGCAATGGTTATTAACGCTAAAGCCGTTGACGAAGGACTTGATAACTTAGGCATGGCCCTAGTGGCAAATAGAGAAGATGCCGTTTATACCCTTATTCTTACTATATTAGAACACTTCAATGGTAGATTTACCAACCAAAATGAAACTGTTCGTACTCTCCTTAATAGCCTTAGATGTAAGACTTTAAGTGAGTTTAGGTGGTATAAAGACACCTTTATGAGTAGAGTGATGGAACTACCAGAAAATAAGTTTGAACATTGGAAAGCTAAGTTCATAGATGGCCTTCCCTCTTTATTTGCCGAAAGAGTTAGAAAGGTTTTAAGAGGTAATTATGGAGAAATTCCTTATGCAGACTATACCTATGGTAAATTAATAGGAATTTGCACACAGGAAGGATTAAACCTGTGCAATGAATTAAGATTGTCCAGACAACTTAAGATGGATAAGCTTAAAGAAAGAAACCAGTTAGGGGACTTTTGCGCCCAGTTCGGTTTACCCGAGACTTCTACTCATAGGAAAAAGAAACATAAGTATCATAGATACCCCAACCAAGACAGTCCTTATAGGAAAAAGAGATCTAGATATAGATCCAAAGAAGAACGAGAAGCCAAGAAAGCACATCGCAAGTCTACTAGATTTACCAAAAATAGGTCTAAGCGAGATCTTGCTGACATTAAGTGTTATAAGTGTGGTAAATTTGGCCATATAGCTCCAAATTGTAAGCTTCAAAAGCTGAAAACCTTAGGACTAGAAGATGAACTATGTGATAAGGTTTATAGTTTGTTATACACTTCTGGATCGGAATCTGATTATTATTCTGAATCAGAATCCGAAGCTGAAATTGATTTGCTTGATTTATCTGATAGTGATAAAAATATTGATAATACTTGTACAACTTGCAAAGGTGATACATGTACTTGTGATGATGAATTTTATAAATTACAATCACAGTTTCAAGACCTAAACATGAAAACTATTACTTCTGATAATGTAATAGAACTTTTAAAAGAAGTTAATGATGAAAAACTTCGTGAAAAAATTATTAATTTGGCTGCTAGTTCAAGTTCTAATTCAAGTTCTGGTTTTGCAAAACCTTTTGAAAAAGAATTTGAATATTCCCCGCCTTATTCCTTACTAGAGGTTAATAACCGTTTGTTAAACAAAAATGCAACTCCAGCAAGAGATTCTTCTTTCGATGATTTAAAAATTGAAGTTGATAACTTAAAACGAGAGATCAAATCTCTTAAACAAAATCAAATGATTTGTGATCATAGGATTACTCAGATTGAGAAAATCAATTCTCCAGCTGAGAAATCTAATGATAAAAACAAAGGTATTTTTGAAAATGATATTGAAGAAAAACCTATTAATTTTAATCCTAAACATGATATGTTTTTAGGAATGATGCAAATTATTACTGCTCATAAATGGTACATCAAATGTACTATTCTCATTGATAATAGTTTCTCAATTACAAACATTGCCATGATTGATAGTGGAGCAGATGTTAGCTGCATTCAAGAAGGTTTAGTACCTACGAAATATTTTCAAAAAACTACTCATATGGTTAGATCTGCATCCGGACATGCTTTAGATATAAAGTATAAACTTTCTAATACGGGTATTTGTCAGAATAAAGTCTGTATTCCTCACTTCTTTTTCTTGGTAAAAAACCAGTTATACCCTCCAATTATACTTGGAACACCGTTTATTAACGCCGTTTATCCTTTTACTAGCATAGACTCGAAAGGTTTTACTGCTACTTATAAGGATAAAGAGATAAGTTATACTTTTGTTACAGATCCAGTAACTAGAGATATTAATGCTTTAATTGATATGAAGCAAAAACATATTGATTCTTTACAATTAGAAATGTTTAGTATGAATATATTTGATACTCTGAATTCTACTAAAGTACAGGAAAAAATCAAATTGATTTCCGAGCAGATTGCTATTGATATTTGTGCCGAGCATCCTAGTGCTTTTTGGAATCGAAAAAAGCATATTGTTACTCTCCCATATGAAGATAATTTCACTGAGGATGATATTCCTACTAAATCTTGACCTTGTCAGATGAATGCAGAATTGGTGGAATTTTGCAAAAAAGAGATTGATAGTCTGCTATCAAAGGGTTTGATAAAACCCTCAAAATCTCCTTGGTCTTGTACAGCTTTTTATGTTAATAACGCAGCTGAAAAGGAACGTGGTGTTCCTAGATTAGTCATTAATTATAAGCCCTTGAATAAATATTTGAAATGGGTTAGGTATCCTATTCCTAATAAAAGAGATTTATTGTCTAGATTATATGACGCCAATATATTTTCAAAATTTGATTTAAAATCTGGTTATTGGCAGATTTAAATATTTAAAGAGCATACTTATAGAACTGCTTTTAATGTTCCATTTGGGCAATATGAATGGAATGTTATGCCTTTTGGTTTAAAAAATGCCCCTTCAGAATTCCAAAAAATTATGAATGATATTTTCAACCCTTATCTAGACTTCGTCATTGTATATATCGATGACATTTTGGTATTTTCCAAAACACTTGAAATGCATATTAAGCATTTAGATATTTTCAAAAGAATTGTTATACAAAATAGTTTGGTAATCTCAAAACAAAAAATGAGCTTATTTCAAACTAACATTCGATTCCTAGGACATTATATTTGTCAGGGGAAGATTACTCCTATTCAACGATCGATTGATTTTGCCTCAAAATTTCCCGATGTTATTACTGATAGAACTCAGTTACAAAGATTTTTGGGAAGTTTAAATTATATTTCACCTTTTTATAAAGATCTGTCACGTGATTTAGCCCCCTTATATGATAGGTTAAAAAAGAATTATAAAAACCCTTGGACTGATAGTCACACTACTTTGGTAAAAAATATTAAACAACGTGTTAAATCTTTACCTTGCTTAACCCTTGCTAATCCTACATGGCAAAAAATTATAGAGACTGATGCGTCTAATATTGGTTATGGAGGGATATTAAAACAGATAAATCCCAATGATAAACATGAATATCTGATTAGATTTTACTCTGGTAAATGGTCTGAAGCCCAGAGAAAATATGCTACTGTGGCACATGAAATGTTAACCATAGTAAAATGTGTTTTAAAATTTCAGGACGACTTATACAATCAAAAATTTTTGATAAAAACTGACGCACAATCTGTTAAATATATGTTTAATAAAGATTTTAAACATGATACCTCAAAAATGATATTTGCAAGATGGCAAGCTCAATTAGCCCCTTTTGATTTTGAAATACAATATAAAAAGGGAATTGATAATTCTCTGCCAGATTTCTTATCTCGTGAATATTTACAGGATGGAACCCCCATGGGGTAGGGGAAGAGGTAGAGGTTGGGGAAGATCATCCCCACAGTCCAAAGGAAGGTCATCACCTTCGGGATCGTCATACGGATCCTCATCAAACTCCCCAGTTATACAAATGGGAAGAAGGAGTTTAGTCAATGAGAGGATATCTCTCAGAGAAGAATCATCGATTGGACCATCCGTCCATCTGGAAGATATTCCAGAAGATAGTCCGTTATACGCACATTTGCAGGCATATTTGACTGCTCAAAAACAGAAAGATACTTCTGTTAAGCAAAGTAATACTTTTGCTTCCATTACTAAAGATGACAATGATGATATCAAGTCATACGAGAAAGTGCCAAAAAGAGAAATGATATTTCTCTTAGAAAATTCTGACATTCAGAGAAAAGAAGAACCATGGAAGATATTCCAAAGGTATTTGATAAATGGGTTATATTATCCGGGTGAGTCATACAAAACCCGTTCCTACTATGAAACGATACTGACCAGTACTGGAAGTGCAGATTTTCAGCACTTTTCTGGGTATAGCACAGACGAGAACGTTTATAACTTCTCGAAGATTATAATTAAACAGATTATATCTGTTGAAGACTGGGGTATATCCACAATGAAGGAAAGGCAGATAAGCCTTAACAAAAATAAAATGAATTTTACTTATTGGGATTATATCCAAGCTTTTGATAAAGTATTATACTACAATAATGATAGACACAAACATACTTGGTTTATAAAAGTATGTGCAAAGATATTTGCAACAACTGTTCCTAATTGGTTTCTAAACTGGTGGTCATACCACGGTCCAACAATAAAAATTTTACCAGATCCATTTCTCATGTTATACAAAGAATGGATAAAAAATTCTCCTTTTATTAACGATTTATATCACGCAGATCATATCTGCTACCCAGAAAAAATTAACCAAATATATTTCTTTCTGGAATTTTCTATCCCTTGGATACACAAATGGAATCCAGAAGTCGGATTCACTGAAGAACAAGTCCCCTGCTTATATAGGACTTTTTACAACAATTTTTGGGACAAGTTAATGAAGAAGGATCCCAAAACAAAGACCTTATATGGTCAAGAGCTCTTGGATTCAATCGAGATGAAGATCCAAGAATATTCCAGTAAACCTCAGAAAGAGGTAATTGATGATAGTTCAGTGAGGCATATTGCCAGAAGGATCTCCTTTCAAGAAGGAGATAAAACAGAGATGATTAACAGTTACTTGGAAGAGGTTAAAAGAAATTTACTGTCTTCCATTAATCAATATGAAAAGTCAGATACGTCAATGCAAAGTGAAACAAGCAACGATGATATTGCTGAAGATTCTCAGCCCATTGAAGCAGAAAGGATATTATCTGAAGAAGACTTACGTGATACAGAAGAATTCATCCGCAAATTGAAAAAAGCGGAAAAGAAACCAGCACAGTGAAACAGCTGGACCCCACTCAAACAGTGAAGCCGCCGGACCTACAGCATAGTGAAGCCGCCGGACCCACTCGAACAGTAGATACACTGTTCATCAACAGTAAATACACTGTTTCAACAGTAGAAACACTGTTACAGGGACCCACGGGGACCCACTTTTACTGTTCATAGATTCCTTTTCTTTTTCTATTTATAGAAGTCATTCGTTCATTCTTAGGAGGCAGACGTTAAGACTCCCTCTCTCTAGAACTCTCTCTCTCTCTCTCTCTAAGTGTAAGTAAAGAGTTAGTTTGAAGTTTGTAGATTGTAATAGAAGAACAAATAAATAAAAGTTTTCAGTTCTTCATCTTCAGGGCCTTGCTTCTTGGCCACAAGGTACATACTTCTGTCTTTCTTAGTTTAGATTTTCTTCTAGTCTCTCCTCTCTGGCCGTGACGATGTCCGGCTAAGAGACTTCATATCTATGTTGAGTATCTAACTTCTCTCCTATATACACTATGAAAGCGACGGCATCTATTAAAATATAAATGAGTTTTATATATAGAGTTTTGACTTGGTGTCAAGATGGTTGGTACAGTCTGATATGACACTACTCTTATTGGCTTTGCCTTAGTGGCTCCGTCTAGCCAGCCGTGAACCTCAGCCCGATAAAGGAGTTAAAAGGGCATCTTCTTTCACGGTTAGAACTGCTAGACACATGGGCTCAATAAAAGTATGTATTATATTATGACAGACCCCTTGCTTGAGTAAAGGTTTTTAACCTTCCATACAGTCATTAAACTATATATAAAATTCAAGTATATTTCAATTCTTATCCTTACTGATTGTGCGGATTACCGCCAGTCTTTAAATATAAGGGTACTGAATTAGCTAGATTAAGAATTCTCAAATATGTTAAAATAGAAATCTTTAACTGGTGGAAACCTTCCAGGCATATAAAAGCCAGATGTGAGGTGTGAAACAAGTCCAGTTCCCGGTCAAACGGTGATTTCTGTTTTAATTTAATTGAGAAGGCATGGCGGATTACCGCCCGCCACTTGATATATTTTTTTAGCTTTATTACATTTTTTTTATATAGGGTATGAATTAAAAATAATTTAAAAGGTCAAATTATTATTATTAGTATTAATTTTATTTTTTATCTTTATTTTTAAATAAAATAAAATATAAAAAACCGATAAAATTTTAAAAAAAGGAAACAATATAATTTTCGGATGGGAATAAAATAATAAAAAAATTAAAAGTATGGAATAAAAAAGTAAAAGTAAAAGTAGGTGGAAATTATTATTTTTAAAAAGTAAAAGAAAGTGAAAAATTAAAAAAATACAAATAAAAGAATGTGGAAATTTTAAAAATGAAAAGTAAAATAAGTTGGAATTATAAAATAAAAGTAAATTTAACTGAATTTTTTTTTTTAAAAGTAAAAGAAAGTAGAAATTTAAAAAAAGAAAAATAAGATAAGTGGAAATTAAAAAAAAGAAAAGTAAAATAAGTCAAAAAAAAAAAAAGTAATAAGTGGGAAATTAAAAAAAATAAAAGTAAAGGAAAGTGGAGAATTATGTTTTAAAAAAAAGAGGAAAAAAGGGAAGTGGGAATGCTTTTTAATTAAAAAATAATAAAATAATAAATAAACCAAATCTGAAAAAATTCCGAATTATATTTTCTATAAATAGGAGAGAAATGTGAGGAGAAAGAAAAGAAAAAATAGAGGAGAGAATTGAGAGAAAGAAAAAATTCTTCTTTTGCGCTAAGGGAATTTCTACTCGTTTTATTCTTTTCTTGCATTTTCTTTCGAAAATTCAAGCAATTCATCACCTGTTTAAGACCCAAAAATGCCTCAAATTCAAGCCTAAAAATACCTTGTGAAGCTTCATTGATAGTCACCTCTCTCACGCCAAAAACCAGCAGCCTCACGAGGTACAGTCGAGTTTCGGTCCGGGCTCGAATTTTAGAAGGTTCGTCACTAGATTTTCTGCTCATCTGCCGATTTGCACTTGGTTTGGTGTACTTGCTCGGCTCGAATTATTTTTGCATTAATCAAGTTTTGAAGGAAATTTTTTGCTTAAAGGTTCATTGCTTATCCTCCCTTTGTTAATTATTTCATTGTTTTGTGTGATGTTCTTATAGAGGTTCATGTGATAATTTTTTGTGTTGTTTTATTTATACACATTATCATGTTGTAGTTTCTTTTTTACATGTTTCAAGCGATTTGTCAACAAATTATTTGAATAGGATTTCATCTTAATGAGATTTGCTATTTAGAATTAAGAATGAAAATCTTGCCATATTAATAGACCATGCGTTGGAGTTCAAGTAAGTAAACCAGAAATGAGTTACCACTTTTAATAGGAAAGAAAAAATTAGACATGGGTTGGATTGAGTATAAATCTGTCAGGCCCAATAATTTTGTCACTAGACTAATAATTAGCTCATTCTTCCATAATGGATAAATGTCTCCTAATTTCAAAGATAGAGTAGTAAGTTGTAAATATTTCTAAGCGTGGATGACTTCTCAATACTTTAAATAACTAATATATTTCCCGACATCCAAATAATTTCCTATCCATAAACTCTTGGTCTTACAATAATTTCAAATTAGTTTAGAAAAATAATACAAGTGCGCGTTCACGTGACTTGACCAATCAACTTCGAATAATAATAAATGTGTTATTAATTGTGTACACGTACGCGTGATGTGATTCTTGACGCCAAACAAAAATGAGTACACGTACGCGTGACTTATTTCAAGATAATTTTCATAAATTTAATCAAGCAATAAAAGCGGACATAGGTAAAATATGAGAACCAATAAAACATAGGTTATCCAAAAATAATATAAGCCAAATGTAGTCAATAAAGCGACCGTGCTAGAATCACAGGACTCGGGGAATGCCTTACACCTTCTCCCCGGTCAACAGAATTCCTTACCCGGACTTTATTTTCGCAGACCAATAATAATAGATTCAAACTTTCCTTTGACAAGGGATTCAAATAAATGGTGACTTGGAACACCCAAAAACAATCAATTCCAAGTGGAGACTCTGTAAATAAAATAATCCCTACTCAAATTTATCATTTTAATTGGAAAAACTCTTTAACCCATAATAATCCATAATACATATCTTTTGGGGGTGGTGGTGGTAAAAAGTAGGTGTGACAACGGCCGCACAATTCTTGTGCGGTCTGCACTTTTGATGGACTTGGAATGGATATTCTCTGAACGTTTCTCCTGGCCTAGCTTTTGCGGCCGCACAATTCATGTGTGGACCACACTTTGCATCTTTCTCTGCTGACCTTTCCTTCATACTCTGTAGCCGCAAATGATATTCTGCAGTTCGCACTTATGAGCTTCTGTGCCTTTTGTGTCCTTAAGTTCAGATTACTCCTTCTCGCATTGGATTTCAACTTGGGAGTTTATCTTCCAATATTCCTGCAACTAAGCACATTTCATCAGTTTTTGGGAACACAATTAAATGCTTTTAGACTAAAATAAAAGCTAAAATGCGCTAATAAGTAGTCAAAATCCTCACTTATCAACTCCCCTAAACTTAAGTCTTTGCTTGTCCTCAAGCAAACAAAATAGTTCCCACCTCCAAAGGTTAAAGGACATTATAGCCAGCCACGGGTGAATCATTCACACCTTAGTTGGGACCAATAATTACCCACACCACTCATGCATTATTGACAAGGCAACAAGTTAAACATTTATGCACATATATCTCTAATGTTACATTCGAGCATCAGGTGTTGACTTAGCTCATCAAGGACTTCCGCTCTATCTTGTAGGTCATAGTGGATCCCAAACTCCTCCTCTTCTACTCTCCATTTGCAATGCTCACTTAAGAATTTAGCACTCAATTCATAAATTTACGAAAGATTCACTCATCTGTCTCAAGAGAATATCACAAGTACGGCTTCCGGTACCATAAGCTTGCCCTCCATGTAAAGCATAACTAATGTAGCTCACCCAAATCGAAATTAAGTAGGACTTATTTCGGAATGTAATGAAAGTTTTTGGATTAGGGATTGATACAATATGGATAAGTGGTTACGCCTTCCTTAAGCACTACATCTTTCAATTATCGGCTCACACTTTACTGGTTCCTCGAGGCACTTTCTTTTTCTTGGGGGACTAGAGAGACTTAACATCACTCTTTATTGACTATTTCATTCATATTTCTCCATGTTTGGGCTCATTGCCTTTCTTTGGATCCCTTCAACTCTTTCATTTATTCACTTTTTGCATTCTTCTTTTTGTTATTTTCTTTTCTGTTTCTTTCCTTCTTGTCATTTCTCTTTCTCTTTTTGTGCCTTGATACCATTTTTCAATTTCCCCGTCTCCCCCCAAACTTACGTTTTTAGCTAGTTATTTCACATGAGTATTAAGGAAAGCTCGGGTGCCAATAGAGGGTCACTATAGAACGGGTAAAGACTTGTAACATGATTTTCAAATGAGAAAGGCTAAAGGCACGGAGGGGTTGACTAGGGATGACATCATTGGTAGACAATCAAAAACTCAAACAGGCCAAGAAAAGCCTACAATCACTTCTCAAGCCAATCAAAACTTACGATTTCGCCTTAAAACACATTCGGGGCAAGATTTAGACCTTCCGCACAAGTACTCGGAATAGCAACAAAGCATCTCACCCCTCACTCAATTAAATTGTTAAAAAGGATAGAGTCGAGGGCCCACAACGACCACATTCAAGATTGAAGATCACTATGGTCCAATTAGACCACTTGATGGTATCAAAGTCAACACAAGGGTGACAAAGTCACTAACTAGAGCTATTTCCTTTTAAAAATCCTTATCTCTAACCATAAGCACGTAGTTAAATGTGTTGGTGCCAAATGAAGCATGTTTGACTCTCGAGTTTGACTTAATTAGGTCTTTTTATTAATTATTACTACTATTACTACCTGGCTATCAAAGACAGACTCAATCCCTTAAGAAGGTTGTCACGCCATCCATCATTGGGAATAGTCACCCGGTTCACACAAAAACTACCTTTGAAAAGAACTATGGCATTAAGAAAACCAAAGTCTTATTGTCCACTAAAACATAAAAAGAAGCTATTAAATTTAAAAAAAGCTACTAAATTAAACACTAACTAATAAGAGAACAAAATAAAAAAGCTACAAAGCAAAGATACTGAAAGCGTAACGAATATACATAATGAGAGAGGAAAAAAGAGAATATATACATCATGAGAGAAAGGAGAGAATATATACATAATGAAGAGAAAGAAGAAAATACTGTCAGTTATTACAAACCAATTGTCTCGGAATCATCATCCAAATAGATCAAATAAACTCCACCCCCCTCCCCCCGAATAAATATAAGCATTGTCCCCAATGCTTAACAAAATAAGAGTAAAGGAAGGGTAAAGAGTGAAGAAGACTCCCTATGTCGCTTTGGACATCTCTGAGTCCACAACAGTGTCACCACCACCAGTCTCCTCTAATTGGATCTTATCATCCTCGACTCTAGGAGTGGCTAGGTTGGTAAACATTTGGTGCACTGCCTCAGCAGTGTCGGCAGGGCTCCTTAGACTGGCCAGCTAGTGCCACTGGAGCTGATGGTGCTGTAAAAGCTGAATCTATCAGCATGTCAAATGGAATATCTCCGGCTGCTGCAATCTTGGTTATCTTTCTCTCCACAGCTTGTCAACTGATTTCTTGGAATCCTGGGATTTTTTCATCTTCTTACTTCTTTTCCCAGCTCGTCAATCACTGAACCATGCTCTACCAACGTGTTCATTATGGTGGTCTGGTTTTCCAAGAGCTTCTTCAAAGTCTCCTCTACTGTTGGAGGAATTTGGGGTGCCGGGGTGGATGACTGTGCTGCAACAGTACTGGATATGTCAGACAACATTGTAGTGTTTGTCTGCATCCAGTTGTTGAGGCTCACTAGTATCTAGGAGACTCGCATCGCAGAAAGTGGAGCAGTAGGCATAGGCACTGGCTTCAAAGCCGAGCTAGAAGGCATTGAGGCTGAAGGTGGTGGCATGGTAGCTACACTGGCTGAAGGCTCTGCTAAAGTGGATGACATGTCAACTGTCTCTGCAGGTACCATCGTTGGTTTATCAGACTAGCCAATTGTGGTAGTCGACTGATCCTTTCTCTTAGGGTTGTGTGCATTCATTAGAGAATACCATGAGAAGGGCTTTTTAGCCCGAACCATCGTGTCAAAATCTCTCGTCTCCACTCGTGAATCCATAAGGTACTCAGTGATGGTGTTGGGATACAGGTAGGAGGTATCAGCTTGCCTGGAGACCACAGACATGTTGGCCGACATCACGATACCCACATTGATCAGGTACCCGACATAGCCGAGGAGCGGCTCAATCAGGCCAGAATGTTTTAACCTTTCAAACAAGTTTATGTAGGATTCCCAGATTGGTGTGAAATTATCTTTCTGCCTTTGTTTCCTTCCGTGCCTATGTATTTTAGGGTTATAGGGTGCCTGAAAATGCTGTGAAGGCGAACAAGAATTTTGGGATGCTGGTGCTCGCCATAAAGAGTGACTCAGTGGTTGAACAGATGATTGGACATTGTATGGAGGATAATACTGGTGTGGATTATTGTAGAGCTCGGGAATAGGTTTGGGATTGGGGTTGGGGTCGAGGCTGATTATATTGCTGAGGTGGACCCTTTGGGCCATGTCGTGATCCTGAGACAACCATGGCAACATCATCATTTTTCTCCTGACCTAGCAAGCTTCTTGTGTCGTTATGAATTGCTTGTGTTGTGGATTTTAAGGCAGAATAGCTCATGATCTTGCTTGACTTCAGCCCATCTTCTACCATTTCTCCCATTTTTACCACATCATTAAAAGGCTTACCCACGACCGAGATCAAATGCCCAAAGTAAGTAGGCTCTTGAGCTTGAAAAAAGTACTCGACCATCTCGTCTTCTTCTATCGGGGGATTGACTCGGGCAACTTGCTCTCTCCATATGAGCCCGTATTCCCTAAATCTCTCATTAGGCTTCTTTTCCATCTTGGTGAGGGACATACGATCCGGGATAATTTTTATATTGTACTAAAAATACCGGGCAAAGGCCTGAGCCATATCGTCCCATGTATACCACTAGCTAGCATCTTGACGGGTGTACCATTCCAGGGCTGCCCCACTCAAACTCTGACTGAAATAGGCCATCAATAGCTCGTCCTTCCCGCTACGCCTCTAATATTACTGCAATAACCTCTCAAATGGGCCATGGGATCTCCATGTCCGTCATACAAATCAAACTATGTCATTTTAAGCCAAGTAGGCAGTTGGACGTCAGGAAACAAGCACAAGTCTTTGTAAGACACGCTCACCTGGATCCCTATACCTTACATGTTTATTAAAGACTGCTCTAAGATTTTCACCTTTCTGGATATCTCATCTTGCTCCACTATCTTAGCAGGCTTTTCAGTTTCACTGGGAGTCTCAAAATGAGGAGTGTAAGAGTATGAATTCGAGACCTTGAAAGTTGGTTCTAGAGCATAGTATTAGGCATTGGGGACTTTGAACACAGTCTCGCTAGAGGATCGAGGAAGAGTAGCTTGTGGAGGAGCTACAAAAACATGAGTGGTTAAAGGAGCGTGATATGAGGTAGTTTTGGTGGGTGGAGTGTGAAAAGGTTGTGGGGAGATATCAGCAGTAGTGGGAATCTCTGTTTGTGACAGTGGCAGAATGGTGATGAGGCTTTCAGTGTAGTTAGTGGGAAATAATGGTGGAGGACGCCCACAAATCCAGGCTTGGTATATTTCGGCCATCTGTTGTTTCAACCTTAGGACCTCTTCTTTCAACTCAGATTCAGATTCAACAATCTCCTTAGACGGATCAACAACACCAATGTCCAAGTCTTTGCTAGCCATGGCTACCTTGCTCTTTGACCTTGTGTTGTATGGATGACTCGCTAGAATGCCACAAACTAACCACCTTCTGTTATGATAACAATGAAAGTAACAATGAGGAGCAAAACAAAGCCAACATGTTAGCGTTAGGGCATTTATCAGATAAAAATATCACATTGCGTGCAATGTACCTAGCAACAATTAACGGTTCTAGAATGACTTTGAGGGTCACAAGGTCACTTGGCATCATCCCAATTTTGTTCATTTCAATCTTCTCTTTTCTTTCTTTTCTAGCACTTCTTGTCTTGCTCATTTTCCTTCCTCTATTTTTCTTTCTAATTATCACTCTTTTCTTTCTCTCACCCCTCACGTCCCACAACTTTATTCTCTTTTTTTCTTGTTCTCTTTTAATTTCAAAAACGATTCGATCGAACCCTATGTAGGTTGTCTATGTATCATATTCCACATGAATCAGACCAAGCGTATTTCTGGAAAATTAATAGACTAAATAAACTAAAAACAAAAATCCTTTTTGATTTTTGATTTTTGATTTATAATTTCTTTTGCAAATACATCAAAGGAATTACGATAACAAAAGATTCAACAAATTCAACTAGATTACGACAAATTGTGATACCACCTAATAGACTCGATACCACTGTACAAGACTAGAAAGTAAAAGACAACATGAATGACATACTCAAAACATAAAAGTATCCTCAAGCAACTCATGTATGCAACGGTCCTGACTGGAATGGTCCTGGGGTATCTGTCATGCTCGAGTTCTTGTAAATGAATTCAAACCTGAATGAAAAAAATAAGACCAAATATATTAGTGACTTGAGACACTATGTGAGACCACAACATCTCCAATTGGACACATGCAAGAAATGATTGGGCTATTTTTGCAGAATGGCCTACGTGGCCAAAATTGGCTATTAGTGCAAACTCAACAAAGGTGATCTCAAAGACATGTAAATACCTCACTAGGGCTTAGATGGCTTCAAACTCCCAATAATTATGGCCCTAGAAATTATTTTGCAAAAATGACCTAATTTTGCAAAAATAGCCGATATGGCCAAACGCGGCTAGAGATGCAAATCCCACAAAGACGGACCCTAAAGTAATAGGACACCTAGTTGTGGATGCAAGATTCTAATACATGAGTCATTGAACCACTTTCGCGAAAATGACCCCATTTTGCAAGAATGGCCGATATGGCCAAAATTGGCTAGACATGTAAATTCAACAGGAATGGACCTTAAAACTGAGATGACACCTCGTTGTTGACTTAGGTCTCTAAGACATGGGATAACAAGCCACTTTGAAAAAATAACCCTATTTTGCAAAATGACCAATGTGGCCAAACGTGACTAGACATGCAAGATTTGGCTACGACCCTCGAAGCGAATAACCTAAGACTCACTAGGAAGACCGGACCCTATGTGGGATGCCTATGTATCCCGCCTTAAAAGACGAGAATCGGGTATGCGTAGTTCGGGAAGATTGGATATGGGAGAGAATTTGAAGAGAGAAAAAAAACTTATTTGGAGAAAACATATTTTTTGTCTTTTTTGAAAAATGATGGAAAATGTAAAATCTTTTTGGATTTTCTTTTTCTCTTTTTTTTTTGGGAAAACTGTGAAAGAAAAATATAAATGGGACCTACTTGATTCATTTTATATTTCACCCTCTTTTCGTTCTCACTGGTCCGCCAAATGACCCATTCACCCTTAAAAAATGTAACATGTAGCACATAGGGGTGATTAAATATCTTTTTGGGCCACGGGCCCATTTTGACATAATTTGGACAGGCTTCCTACAACTGACACGGTGCCTGGGACTGAATCCTGCTAGGTCTAAATGACATGATGCAAATAAGCATGACCTAAAGGCTCACCTACGTTTGGGGTTCACTAGTCAAGGCAATTCGGGGCGGCACGTGGTTGATGGCGGCTGCTCTAGCTGTCCGCCCACTCCACGCTCCCACGCCACCCTCCTAAAGATACGGGTGACCCACAAAAAGGCCGTGTACGCTCAAACTTACTCCGGAAGACTTGTTGTAGAAAGAAGACCCATGGTTATGCAAATGATGACAGTTATAAAGCAGTAAACACATAAAGAGAAAATTATAAACACATAAGCAACTAGCAAATAATAACAAAGTATAAAAACATAATAAACATCAGATAAAGCAAATAAAAACATAAAAACCTCAACCGAATATTCTAAAAAGCCAACAAGATCAAAGTATGAGCTTGAACTTGCAACTCCCCAACAGAGTCGCCAAAGCTGTCACACTCCCTTTTTACTTCACTAACCCTCTTAATATTAATAAAAAGATTTATAAATCTCAAAAGGTTTTTCTCATAATTGAAAAGTGACAAAAATTATGTTTTAAAAGATTGTTCAGAGTCGCCACTTGGCATATAATCTCGGTGAGCCAAGTCACCATTTAAAAGCAATTTTATTTTCAACACACGTTTGACTCTACAACTGACTGCACCAGAGTTCCGGGTAAGGGGGTTCATTTGACTCGGGGAGAAGGTATTAGGCATTGCTGAGCCCGTGAAAGTCACAGTTACGTACCCGATCTAGTTGGCTTTTAAAATATTCAAATTGAGGTAAAAAGAACAGGTAAAAGCAAAATAAACACAAAAGAGGCTCGAGGCCGTCCCACCTAATAAGAGAAAATGAAAAGAAAAAGATAAGAAAAATCCTAAATTAACCTATACTATAACTTCTCCACAATGCTCGTCACGACGTCCAACATATTTACAAAAGTTCTTTGGGACATTCCCCGGATAATATAATCAACTAAAGGGACGACTCCTCGCCTCGACAAAACTAAAGCATAAACGCCCTAAAGGTTTGCCTACCCAAATATGGCCGGTCTAAGCATGCTCCTAGCGGTAAGTAATAACTTAAACAAATGAAAGAAAACTAAATGAGATAAAATAAAAGAAAATTCTAAATCATGCTTATTTTTATCAATTAATTTCACTTGTTCGACTTAGCCCAATCCTAAAGCATATGAGCAAATTCAACCTCTAATGGGCTTGTCTTTCCCCACTCCCACGGCCCAAATCATTCAAACAAATTCATGTCCAACAAAATCAATCATCAACTAAATAAAGTATCCATAATAAGCATCCGATGCAGAAAGAGACTGAGAGGCTAATAAAAGTAAAGGTGACTTGAGCCATGAGAAGAGCCATTAAAAGATTTCTATCCAACCCAATTTTCCTAACCCTTTTGATATGTCAGATCCTAAAGCCCATAAATTTAACCCTTTGAACCAACGCCTTACAAACCTTTCTTCACTTTCATATTTACAAATTAACCAACCGAGGACATACGATAATATATTACCCAATTAGCATCTAAATACGGTCAAAATAAAGCAAAACACACTTTAGCATTAGCATTCAAAATTTAAGGCAAAGGTACAGATTCCCTACACGACCATTTCACCAACTTTTGAACATTTTAACAAGAAAGAGAACATGTTATAAACAAATTTGACCACAAGAATATTACTTTGGCGCATGGGGTTCAAAGGAACAGTAGGAATTCTTTGGTCAGGCACAACAAAAATAACTATTAGAACAGCAAAAGTGACAACTTTAGAATATGATTGACATGCTGGATAACCTGACTAACAGTGCTAAACTATGCCTTCAAAAACTTGATCATAAAACCACGAAAGACAATGGTACTGGGGGTGGCAAAATGGTTAAAATAAACAATTACCCACTCATATTATCCACTAAAAATATGTTGGATAATGAAATATTTAAAAACGGGTCAAATATGGACAAGAACCATACTATTCATTTAGAAAATGGATAACCAATGGGTCTGACTTTTACATTTGTAAAGCCTCAAATTGGGGGTTCCTCAAGTTAGGAAGACTAAGAATTCTCCTAAAAGTGATCATATGCAAGAAGTCATGGATAATATGGTTACCCATATTATCCGCCGGTTAACCCGTTTTTTATCCGTATTAAATATGAGTCGGGTCGGATAATTTATCCATTTTTTCATTACCCGTTTTTGACCCGAACCATATCCGACCCGACCCGCCCGTTTGCCGCTCCTAGTGGTATGTAGTGTTAAGTGTAGAATTTTAATAATTATCCAACATCTATAAAGAAGTCTTGACTAATGTTATAATTTACATATTCAAGTGAAGCAAGCATTGCCAAAAAGGAATGAAGATCCACTCCATGTTTATGTATGTTGGACAATTGCCTTTTGTGACTCACCTGCAAATACAAAATAATAAATTTTGTATAAAGGAAGATTTAAAATAGAAAGGGAACAAAATATAATGGGAGACAACTTGAAATGATCTCCTCTACCCAATAAATCATGGAGCATGAAAAGCACTCACTGGATAAAACTAATCCGGCCCATCAACTGCTCTCTCTTCTTCGACAAAGCTTGGAGAATGGAAGCAACTCTCCAGATCTCGACTTAGGAGCACTCCTTGGATTATTAAATTCAGCCTATCCTTATTTAAGAAATCAAATACATAGGTCATGAATCAAGTATCATGAAAACATTGTGTGCACTGATAAAAACAATGGTAAAACAACTCTCAAATCTGATCTATAAGAAGACTGACGCGTATTCAAGGATTGGGCGCAACTACGAAAATTGATTCTAAACCTTTCTAGTTCTTAGTACAAACACTGTATTCCTGAGTCTACAAGTGTCATAAAAGATAGAAAGAGATAGTACACAAAAAGAGAGTTGTGTCAACTTTAGAAAAGCTATTATCATTGAATGTTGTTGATGGAGAGAAAATCAAAACCATCATCATTGTAACCTATTATCAAAGATCTAAGAAGTCCCTTGTAATCCAAGAAAAACTGGATGTAAGTACCTTATCGGTACTGAACCAGTATAAAAATTGTTGTGTCCCGTTATCTTTCAGTTTGCTTGGTTTATCTTTCTTTAAACTGTTCACTGTGCAGAATCTAGTCGACTAATCTAAAACTTAGTCAACTAAGTTTTAATCGACCACAATTCACCCCCCCTCTTATTCTTTCAATTGGTATCATAGCCAGGCTTACTGACCTTGCTTAACAACTAGTGAGAAAAAGATCACGGGATCAAACACAGTCGTCGGTGCATTATTTCAAAAGGGAACCTCTCAGGTACAACCTCCATATTTTAACGGGAAACACTTTTCTCACTGGAAAGTTCGAATGGAAACATACACTATGTCATATGACACCAAAATTTGGCGTGTGATCAAAAAGAGAAATTTGCCAGTTCCGTCAAAGAAAGATGAGTATGGTCAAGTCATAGTATCAATTGACCCACTTGATTTAGATGACTACACTGACGAACAAGCTGCTGTAATAACTGTGAATGCCAAAGCAAAAAATCTTATGTACAATGCTATCCGTGGAGAAGAATATTAAAAGATTTCGAGCTGTGAAACTGCCAAGAAAATATGGGATAAATTGGAAGTAACATATGAAGGAACCAACAAGGTAAACAAAACAAGGATCAATCTTCTAGTTCGTGACTATGAACTATTCCAAATGAAATATGGAGAATCAGTGGAGGAAATGTTCTCTAGGTTCAGCAAAATCCTTGGAGATCTAAAGTCTCTTGGTAGACCAATCAAAAGTGGAGAACAGGTCAGAAAAATCCTTAGAAATCTACCCACAATTTGGCAACCCAAAGTTATTGCTCTAGAATGTCAGGACCTTGACAAAATATCCTATGATGAACTAAGAGGTGATCTAATTGCCTTTGAGAAAACTCACTTGGACATGCAAATTAAATAAGAAAAGAAGAAAACGGTTGCTTTTAAAGCAACTGTTGTTGAATCAAAAAATGAAGAAGATGAGGAAGGAGAAGAACAAGATGAAAATATAGCCATGCTCTCCCAAGTTGTCACAAGCATGATTAGGAAACACAGATATAGCAGAAGAGGTAGATCAAACTTCAAAAAAGGAAGGACGAGCAATGAAAACGATAAAAATGATGGAAGAATCTATGAATGTGGAAAATACGGACACATTCAAGATGATTGTCCCAAGCTGAAAAGAAAACTAAGCGGGAACTTTCAGAAAAAGAAGTCCTTTGGATCCTGGAGTGATGAAGAAATTTCAAATATGTGTTTCATGGTCTCAAAAGAAGATAGCAATAAAGACTTAGATTAGCCAGAGCTCATGGCAGAAAATGAAGCAGATGAGGAAAAAGACTCCGGCGAACTCTGTCTCATGGCAGACGAAGAAACCAGTGAGGTACGTCTTCATTCGTGTCCCAACTATTATGAACTTCAAGAATTTGTTGATATTGCTCTTACAGATATCAAAACAGTTTTAAGAGAACTCAGAAAAATCCAAAGCGAAAAGAAAGATTGGGCCATAAAGTTGGAAGTATGTGAAATTGAGCGTGACATGCTTTAAAATGAAGTTAATGAGCTTAAACTTCAACTGAATGGACTAATAAAATTCATAAGTCATAGCTCTGTTGTGATGACCCAAAAGGTCATCTTATATTTTAGAACTCGAATCTGCGCTCTTAAGCCTTAAAAAAAATCTCATTGTACCCTCTTCGATTTGTGTGCGCTGTCCGGGCAGGTTTCCGGAAAGCTTTTATGTTGAAAATTAATGAAGATAAGAAGTTTTTCCTTAAAAGTTAATTTTTGTTGACTTCGGTCAACACTTTTAGTAAACGGGCCCGGATCCATACTTTGACGGTCCCGGTAGGTCCGTATCGAATTATGGGACCTGGGCGTATGCCCGGAATCTAATTCGGAGGTCCCTAGCTTGAGTTATGAATTTTTGATGAAAATTAAAGTCTGGAAATTATTTGTTTTTAAGAATTGATTGATATTTGGCATTGTTAGTATCGGGTTCATATTTTAGTTCCAGAGCCCGGTATAGGTTCATTATGATATTTAAGACCTATCTGTGAAATTTGGTGAGAAACGGAGTTGATTTGACGTGATTCAGACGTCCAGTTGAGAAAATAAAATTTTAAAGTGTTCTTGAGAATTTCATTTGATTTGGTGCTAAATTTGTAGTTCAAAGTGTTATTTTGGCGATTTGATCGTGCGAGCAAGTCTGTATGATGTTTTTAGACTTGTGTACATGTTTGGTTTGGAGCCCCGAGGGCTCGGGTGAGTTTCGAATAGGCCATGGGATGTTTTGGACTTTGAAAATCTGGTATTTTGCTGCAGCAGGTGTTCTGGCATGTCCTTCTTCGCGTTCGCGAAGGTACTCTCGCGAACGTGAAGAGTAAACTGGGCAGCTGAAGTTTTCTTGGTTGCGAACGCGAAGCGATGGGGGCATTACCCTTCGCGAACGCGGCCGGCTCCTCGCGAACGCGTAGTGTTAGGCACACCTGGGGGAGAGTCGATCGTTCCTTCATCGCGAACGTGAGCAATGTCTCACGAACGCGAAGGCCATGGGGTGGTAGCCTACGCGAACACGAACACTGTCTCGCGAACGCGAAGGCTTGGCAGCCTATACGCTTCGCGAATGCGACAGTGCTCTCGTGAATGCGATGAACACTGTCGCCCAGCACTTAACAGAATCCAAACAAACGGGATTTTAGCCAAAAATTTATTTTTCTCAAAAATCAAACGGTGAGAGGTGATTTTTCGAGAGCCATTTCTTCCTCAAATTGTTGGTAACTGATTCTAAACCATTTTCTTTCAATTACCCATTACATTTCTTGAATTATCAACCAAATATCTAGAGTTTTCATGGTAGAATTAGGGGTTAGGGTAGAAACTAGGAATTTCGTAAACTTGAGGATTTAGACCCCAATTTGAGATCGGATTCCAAAATTAATTACACATTCGGGCTCGGGGGTGAATGGGTAAACTAATTACAAAACTAATTACATATTCGGAAACTAATTACATTTTGACCAAGCAGGCCCGGGGTCGAGTTTTTTATTTTTTGGAGGAAAATTTGGAAAATTTAATTTATGAAATATAATTGATTCCTTTAGCAATATTTGATATTATTGACTCATTTTTGAATAGATACGAGTGGTTTGGAGGTGAATTCCAATGGAAAAGCTGTGATTGAGAATTAATTGGCCTTCAGAGCAAGGCAAGTATCGTGTCTAACTTTGGCTTGAGGGAATATGTATTATGTGTTCATTTGCTACGTGTTTGGTTGTTAAATACGATTTATAGGTGAGGTGACGAGCATCTATGCATCGTTGTCGAGTCATAGCATGCGAGTGAAATTCTATTCTTGTCTATTTTGTAGCCTTAAATTCTACTATCCATGCTTAGCGGATTATTTGAAATGTTGGGTGACTCATAACTGGTTTAACTGAGATTTAGTAACTTTCAAATATTGATTCAAGGTTGAGATTACATTGTGCTATTGATTATGGGTAAAATACTGGTTTCTTTATGATACTCTTATCTATCCGTTGTTATTGATTCTATGATTTGTGAGAAGGAGCGTAAAGCACGAAGGGTGATGCCGTTCATGCATTATTTATATTGTGAGGAAAAGTGTAAATCACGAAGGGTGATGCCTTGTATATTATGAGAGGTTTAAAGCACGAAGGGTGATGCCGTGTATATTATGAGAAGTTTAATGCACGAATGGTGATGTCGTGCCGTTCTATTTATTTATTTGGTGAGGTTTAGAGTAAATGCACGAAGGGTGATGTCGTGCCGTTCTATTTATTTATTTGGTGAGGTTGAGAGTAAAAGCATGAAGGGTGATGCCGTGCAGTTTTCCTTGCTGTTTTAATTGCTCAATCCGTTTTAAGGATTTTCGGTTTAATTCTATCTTTTCATTATTCTCACTCTTTATGTTGTATTCCCTCACTGTATGTCCCCTTCCCATTATTTCTGCGTTATTTCTTTATTTACAGTTGTTGCCACTAGCATGATTATACTGTTCAGGTTATATATGGGTGTCTTATCCTAGCCTCGTCACTATTTCGCCGAGGTTAGGCTCGACACTTACCAGTACATGGGGTCTGTTGTAGTGATGCTACACTCTGCACTTTCTGTGCAGATTTTGATACCGGCTCAGGTTGATCGAGATTTTGTTATTGGTCCGTTGTCCGGAGATTCAAGTTAGATCTGTCGGCATTCACAGACCTTGAAGTCCCCGTCTATCTTTTATGCCCTACTGTTTTCTTTCATTCAGACAATTGTATTTCTTTCAGACTATTACTTGTAGTAAATTTTAGAATGCTTGTGAATTGTGACTCCAGATCTGGGTGGTAGTAAGTAATACATTTTTATAATATTCTGTACTTATTATATTTTATTTTAGTTAATTATTGTTATTTACTGAATGGAAATAAGGAATTGGTTTAACGATTTTCTAACGTTGGCTTGCCTAGCAAGTGAATTGTTAGGCACCATCACGGTCCCGTCGGTGGGAAATTTCGGGTCGTGACATCTGTCAAATCAAATCAGACTATTCCTCATGCATCTTCGATTAAAAATAGAAACTCTCAGGGATGTTCTTATTGTGGTAAAAATGGTCACAACACTAACCAGTGCAGGAACAAAATCAGAGTAGAAAGGGACTCTAAAAATCAAAAACATCCGCTGTGTTTTTACTATGGAAAACCTGGTCACGCTTCTTATCTTTGCAGGATCAAAAACAACAAGAGATGGGTCTGGCGACCTAAATCCATTAGTCAAGCTAACACTCAGAAGTCTAACCATTCAGGACCCAAGCAGGCTTGGGTACCTAAAAACAAGTAACTTTGTTTTGCAGGAATACCGCAATAAGAATCGAAAAGGAAAATGGTATCTTGACAGCGCGTGTTCTAGACATATGACTATTGACAAACGATTATTCAAAATTATCACCATACTAGATGGAGGAACAATTACATTTGGAGACAAATCAAAAGGAAATGTAATTAGCGTTGGAAAGGTTCCTCTCAGCTCAACATGTGATGTAGATGAAGTGTATCTGGTTGAAGAACTTGGGTACCATCTTCTCAGCATTAGTCAACTATGTGATAATGACTACGAGATTCGGTTCAAAAAACATGGTTGGTTTATTGTAGATGAATCAGGTAAAGGTATTCTCTCTGGAAATTGGGACAAAAATATTTATACTATCAGTAACTTGGAAAGCTCTGGTAATCAGATTTGTCTATCTTCCATTCTTGATGACCCCTGAGTATGGCATAGAAAACTTGGTCATGCTAGCATGCACACTATTCATAATCTTTTTAAAAATGATCTTGTCATCAGTCTTCCAAAACTAGATTTTTCGAAAGATCAAATTTGTGATGCATGTCAACTAGGAAAACAAATCAGATCCTCTTTTAAAGTCACAAACAATTTTTCCACTTCAAAACCTCTTCAACTATTGCATATGGATCTTTTTAGACCTATTAGAACTGCTAGCATAGGTGGTAAAAGTATGCCTTTTTTATAGTAGATGATTTTTCTAGATTCACCTGGGTTATTTTTCTAAGTCACAAAGATGAAGCTCTAAAATATTTTGAAGTCTTTTGCAAGAAAATACAACGTGAAAAAGGTTACTACATTTCCTCCATAAGAAGTGACCATGGAGGAGAGTTCGAAAGAAAAGCTTTTGAGAACATCTGCAATGATCAAGGGATCTCTCATAATTTCTCTTCTCCAAGATCGCCACAACAAAATGAAGTGTTAGAACGTAAAAACAAAACTCTACAAGATATGGCGAGAACCATGATTTTGGAAAATTCTCTCCCACACCACTTCTAGGCAGAAGCCGTAAGTACAACATGTCATATCATCAATAGACGTCTTATTCGACCAATACTCAAGACGACTCCATATGAACTATGGAGAGGAAAACGTCCCAACATCAGTTATTTTCATCCCTTCGGGTGTAAGTGTTTTATTCACAACAATAGAAAAGATAATCTTGGTAAGTTCGATCTCAAAAGCGATGAAGGTATTTTTCTCGGATACTCTTATTCCAGTAGAGAATATAGAGCTTTTAATAAGCATACTTTATCCATTGAAGAATCTATACATGTTGTTTTTGTGGATACTAACCCTCATTTGAAGAATAATCATCTTCTTGAAAATGAAGAAATTTTCATAGTGCCAAAGTCCATCGATGCAAGTGGAATTTCCTCTGAAGAAGTGACTAATCAGAAAGATCAGTCGACTATGTCTCTGACAGAAAATCAGGAGTCCACCTTGATCAGTCCAACTAACTCTGCTAAAAAGGAGTTAGAATTATTCATCCCAAATGAATGGAAAAGCGAACCTAGATATCCCCATAAGTATATCATTGGAGACCCACAGGAAGGTATTAAGACTAGAAGATCTCTAAAGCAGTCATCAAATATCGCTCTCATATCCCAACTTGAACCAAAAAGGGTGGACGAAGCACTTGGTGACAAAAACTGGAAAATTGCAATGAAGGAAGAGCTTGATCAATTTGAGAACAACAAAGTATGGAAACTCATTTCTAAGCCACCAAATGCATCCATTATTGGTACAAAATGGGTATTCAGAAATAAGTTGAATGAATCCGGACAAGTCGTGCGAAATAAAGCGAGACTAGTTGCTCAATGTTATTCACAACAAGAAGGGATTGATTATGAGGAGACTTTCGCCCCTGTTGACAGGATAGAATCCATTCGCATTCTATTAGCTTATGCTGCTCATAAGTGTTTCAAACTATTTCTGAGGAGGATGTGAAAAGTGAAAAGTGCCTTTTTAAATGGATTTATTTCTGAGGAGGTTTTCGTTAAGCAGCCTCCAGGATTTGTAAAGGAATTTTTTCCCAATCATGTCTACAAATTATCCAAAGCTTTATATGGCCTAAAGCAAGCTCCTAGAGCCTGGTATGAAAGGTTAAGCCTTTTCCTAATTAAACATGGATTCGACAGAGGTAATATTGATACTACTCTTTTCATCAAGCGATCATCTCTAGGCAACCTAATTGTACAGATTTATGTGGATGATATTATTTTTGGTAGTACTAATATTGTTTTGTGCAAGAATTTCTCAAATATTATGAAAGGAGAATTTGGAATGAGTATGATGGAAGAAGTAACCTTCTTCCTTGGACTTCAAATCAAGCAAACACAGAAAGGAATCTTCATTAGTCAAATAAAATATACGAAAGAACTCATCAAACAGTATGGTATGTCCAATGCAAAAGTCATAGGAACTCCTATGAGTCCATCGACTACCTTGGATGAAGATAAAACTGGTAAGAATGTTGATGAAATAATGTATCGAGGTATAATCGTCTCATTACTCTATCTTACTGCTAGTCGACCGAATATCATGTTTAGTGTTTGCAAATGTGCTAGTTATCAGTCAGCTCCTAAAGTGACTCATTTGACTGTTGTTAAACGTATTATCAGATATTTGATAAGAACAATGAACTATGGATTATGGTATGAAAGTCTAGAAAATTTCAATCTCAAAGGTTTTTCAGATGCAGACTTTACAGGAGATAAACATGATAGAAAAAGTACAAGTGGAACATGTCAATTACTTGGGAAATCCCTTGTATCCTGGCACAACAAGAAATAAAGTTGTGTGGCCTTACCCACCATAGAAGCTGAATATTTGGCAGTAGGCAACTATTGCACACAAGTACTATGGATCATGCATCAACTGTTAGATTATGATTTACATCTTAACTTTGTTCCGATCATGTGTGACAATACTAGTGCAATCTGTTTGTCAAAAAACTTTGTGCATCATTCTAGGGCTAAGCACATTGAGATCAAGCATCATTTTATACGTGATCATGTTTCTAAAGGAGATATTGTGTTAGAATTTATTAATACTGAAAATCAGTTGGCGGATATTTTTACAAAACCTTTTCTTGAAGAAATATTTCGTTTTCTTCTAAACAAAATTGGCATTTGCACAATTCTCTCATAACCATGGTTAATTTATTCCATAGTTACTCTTTTTAAAACTCCATGTATGTTGTTGTTTGTGCCAAAATATCTCTTAGCACTTAATTAGTCTATACTCCTATTTGAACTGATGGTGTAGTTTTGCAGAAGAAATTTTTTCAGTTGTTTTTCATACGTCTCTCCAGAAATCTAGGTGTCCTTATTTTTGTTAACTCCTCCTCTCTCTAATGTATCTCCCACTCTCTCAAAAGGGACCAAAACTCTCTCTCTCTCTCTCTGTCTTTTTCTTACTCATGGCCAAATAAAAACCCTCTCCCTCTTCTTCCTTGCCAAGAAGAAGCCACCGATTCAAGAAAACCAAAAATGATCGTATTAATATCGAATCCTCCAAAAGTACAGAGAACCCACTCACTGAGGAAGAATCAAGTGGCTCCCAAGAAGAAATCCTCATATCTCAAAAGAGGGCAGAAAAACGACCAATCAAATCTATCCCCAAACAATCGTCTCAAAAAAAGGTAATAACTGAAAATATTGTGTTTGGTCCTGAAGACAAGATGATTTTCTATGGTCCTGAAGAAAAGGCTAGATTTGTCGCCTTCAAAGGAAAGTCAATTGCATTTGGTCGCACTGTAAGCGTAAAATCTATGCAAAACTCTCACAGTGATGTTCTGTCTATTTTTGAAACTCAGAAACTTGTCTCCCTATTTGCTACAGTTGGTGATATTGTCTATGAAGAGCACGTGCACATGTTTTATGCAAATCTTTTTGTGAATGATAAAGAAGACCTAAAAACCATGGTCTTAGAAACTCGCATTATCCTTGATTCTTACCAATTTGAAAAAATCTTTGCCACAAAGTTTGTTGGATACAACTTCTTTGTGAAATATTCCTGGCCAGATAATTTTGAAGTATCGTTTGATGAGGCCAAAAGTGTTCTGTCTGAAACCCCCCCGATATAGGTCCTAAGAATTTGAAGTTTGAACATCGTGTTCTAGCCCACATTATCGCAACCACTTTGCTACCCCGTACTGGTTCACTCAGTACTTTGTCTCTCAGAGATGTATTTGTCCTGTACTGTTTGGTAAATGGTAAAACTATAAACTGGTTCGTCTGGATACGCCAATACATGCTTGAAAGTATCAGGGATGTTTCCTCTTCTACAAGCAGCTTGCCTTATGGTCTACTAGTTTCTCACATCTTGAAAGTCGTGAAAGTGGACCTATCTATCTATATTCTAAAAATTATCTCCAGTACCTAGGACAAAACTACCTTTGTCATGATGGGGTATACTTTAATTGAGGGAACCTGGCTTAAAAAGGACAAAGCATCAGAAGTCATTCCTACTCAGGGTAATGGAGGAATAAAATCTTAAGCCATCAAATCCTCTTTTTCAGATCAACTGATGCTGATGCAACATAACATTGTAGATATCAATGATTTACTAGCCTCTATGCAAGAACAAGTGGACAAGATAAGAGAAGTAACCAAGGAAACCGCGGCAGCCGTGGCCAAACTTAGGATCACTCTTCAAGCCACAAGGAGGTAAGGGATCAGGGTCATGTAGGATGTTTCTGAGAAGCTAACCAAAGTCACCAAAGACATTGATGCCTCTTATGAAAGCTTCTGCACTAAAGTGATCAACACACTAAAATATTTCCTTGGGAGACATTGAATGTTCAGGAATGCATAAGACAATCTTTTTGCTTTTTATGATAGCTTAAGACTATTTTCTTTTGGCTGTGTCTGGTATGAGAATTAGTTGACTATGCTTACTAAAACAAACTGCTTAGTTGTACAAATTTTATGCCTTCTTAACTAGTATTATTATCTTAACTAGTATCTTACCTTTACTCCAAGTTTTGTTTCCCTCTCTTTTTGATTGATGTCAAAGGTGGAGTAAGAAAGAGTTGCAGGTATGCACGTGAACTACAACTACAAGGTTGCAAGTGTGTTACAAAAAAGTTACAGATTCAAATCAACAACCAACTTAAAGATAGGGGGAGCACACTTAAAAAAACCAGTGCAGATAATGATTCAAATCAGCTTAAAGACTGGGGGAGCACGCTTGAAAAGAACAGGGAAGTATCCATAAATTAATCAAATTCTTTTTAGCTTATTGTCATCATCAAAAAGGGAGAGATTGTTAAGTGTAGAATTTTAATAATGATCCAACATATATAAAGAAGTCTTGACTAATGTTATAATATACATATTCAGGTGAAGCAAGCATTGCCAAAAAGTAATGAAGATCCACTCCATGTTTATGTATCTTGGACCATTGCCTTATGTGACTCACCTGCAAATCCAAAACAATAGATTTTGTATAAAGAAAGATTTAAAATAGAAAGGGAACAAAATATAATGGGAGACAACTTGAAGTGATGCTCCTCTACCCAATAAATCATGGAGCATGAAAAGCACTCCCTGGATAAAACTAATCCAGCCCATCAACTGCTCTCTCTTCTTCGACAAAGCTTGGAGAATGGAAGCAACTCCCCAGATCTCGACTTAAGAGCCCTCCCTGGATTATTAAATTCAGCCCATCCTTATTTAAGGAATCAAATACATGGTCATGAATCAAGTATCATGAAAACGTTGTGTGCACTGATAAAAACAATGGTAAAACAGTTCTCAAATCTGATCTATAAAAAGACTTGCGCATATTCAAGAACTGGGCGTAACTACGAAAATTGATTCTAAACCTTTCTAGTTCTTAGTACAAACACTGTATTCCTGAGTCTACAAGTGTCATAAAAGATAGAAAGATATAGTACACAAAAAGAGAGTTGTGCCAACTTTAAAGAAGCTATTATCACTGAATGTTGTTGATGGTGAGCAAACCAAAACCATCATTATTGTAACCCATTATCAAAGATCTAAGAAGTCCCTTGTAACCCAAGGGAAACTGGATGTAAGTACATCATCGGTACTGAACCAGTATAAAAATTATTATGTCCCGTTATCTTTCAGTTTGCTTGGTTTATCTTTCTTTAAACTGTTCATTGTGCAGAATCTAGTCGACTAATCTAAAACTTAGTCAACTAAGTTTTAATCGATCACAATTCACCCCCTCTTGTTCTTTCATGTAGGTCCTTAACAATAAGATAATTCATCTTTTCACTTGGCAATCTAAGCAAATTGAAAGATCTTCACAACTTTTTACATGTTTAAATCAGTTGAAGGAAAGCAAACCAACATGCTGAAAATCTAATTTCTACAAAAGTACATGAAGTGCCGAATTCTATTTCAATCTAAAGATCGACTCGGAATCGGATTTTCCTCAAATGATGAATTTATATATAACTCCATAATAACTTTTCAATTCGTGTGAAACAGAATCCCAACATTAAAGGGCTTAGACATGAAGAGCAGTTAAATGGAAGAACCATGTTAGAACCATGTTAGATAAGGAGTTTATCACGACGAACTTGAGTTAACCTTTCAAACGTTGTTAGCATTTACAATATTACAAAGCATGAAAATCATTCAACGATATTCACAAAGGAAATCAGAAGGGCGGCAAGTCGAAACCAGGGAATCAAGCATACTCTAATTCATTCAAACTCTAACGTAAGAGGCTTTCCAAAAGAAAACTCAAGGAGTGACAATAAGCAGCATCCATAAATCAGAAAGAAAATCAATTAAAACCCAAAACTACTACTGATTAGCCTATCTTAGAATGACTCCCTCTATGGCTTTGATTCACAATCGACTAACAAGAGTAATAAAGATAGAGGATACCTGAAATGAAATTTTCCAATATATTTCTGTCAGATGGAAGGAAGAATACAAGCAAAAGATCAAATGACAAATTTAACTAGAAACGAATAGAGCAACGGCAAACGAATCTGGAACCGCGAGCTCGAACTCGAATGACGCCTCGAATCAGCTTCAAACCTCAAATAATCTCCATGTTTCAAATGAAAATCCAGAAGAAGAACACAACTTTTTTTTGAATTTTTCTGACTCTTGAAATCATATTAAGAAGAAAAACATAACTGAATATTTTTTTTATATCTTTCTGCGGAATCTCAAATGAAAAGGAAAAAGAAGAAAGCAAAAATAAAAAACAACCCCCAAAACAAACTCTAGTTTTCTTCTATTTTTTCAGAAAAATCCCCTTAATTCTATCCGAATTTTTCTATCCCCAAATATTCTCCCAAATAGCAAAAATTCTCTCCATCTTATAGCTCCCTCAAACCTTCTTTACTTCCTCTCCAAGGAGTCTGAATAAATGCACCCTGCCTACAGTATTTCTAGGCTTTGCAAACCTGTCTTGAATGAATGTCATCTTCTTTAGATGATGACTGGCTATGTAGTAATTTAGTGGCCTTCGCAGAAGCTCCTAGCGATAATCACCCCTCTGAAAGTGTTCCAGCAGCCAAACTTATAGTATGAGACTATAACCCTCAAAGTGTCGAAACCCATGCTTGTACTGATCCACAGCACGGTACATCTTGTCTAGGATCACCGGGATGATAGTGTACTTCTGCCCCTCAATACCCTCCATTAAGGTCCCGACGACCATGGCTAAGCGAGTATGAATTCTTCCCCCTTGCATTGTAAAGATCAACAAACCCAACAAATAGACTACGAAGACATAGACTCGGCGATGCACCAATCCCAAAAAGTTAATGGCTCGCTCCTCATGATGAAGATGATATGATTTGCTATGCCCATAACACTCATATAGAAATTCAAAGGGGGTGTATGATTTCCTCAGACAGACCCTTTCGTCATTCTTCTTAAAACCCAGCATTTTCAGAAAATCGCATCGAGCGAGATTTTCTAGCACCAATAGTCCTGGACTATCCCATAGTAACTTGGCGAAACCCCCTATTTCTTTTAGGAGAGGAGTCATTTCTATATTGCCAAATCGAAAAACAACTCTCTTCTCATCCCAGAACATGGTAGCAGCCTTGATCAGTCCCCTATTTGGTTGAATATTCAGCAAAGATAGCAGGCTACCCCTCCTCACATGGTTTCTGTCACAGGGTGCAAGGTCGTTCCACCAGGCAATTAGCGAACTCGGTATATTCTGGACCATACCGAACCTGGGGATTTCGTGCTTCATTTTCTACCAACAAATAAAAGTTAGCCCTTTCCCCCTCTAGATTCGACAATTTATGCAATAATGATCAACATACTGGCACGTTTTCTCCAAGTAATGCACATAACGTGACATTATCCTTTGGGATTATGCAAATCTTGTTGGACTTTGGACAGGGTTCATCTAAGCAGGTTGATACGTCAATGACGTTGCAATCCTTACTATGTTTAGCATGATGCATGTACGTTTCAAATCAGAGTGTGGTTTCTAGAAAGGTCTACTGGTACTCTCAAGTGGACAACTTGAGAGGGAAAAGCACAGGATCGTTGATTGCACTGCTTATTGACCAGTTACCACAATTAAGCCTTTTCAGTTTAAAAGGGTATTATTTTAGGAAAGCCCAGACACTCATCAAGCGCAACTAAGTTTATTATAAGCACGAGTGTAGTATGAAGGTGTGATCATGCTTTATGCAAAAATAGTAACATGTTGCCAAATATTAACATGATGAAAGTTCATTAAAATAGTAAAAAATATAAACAGGAGAAAGAAAAGAAAAAGAGAAAGACAAAAGAGAGAAGTCGGTTTAACTCATGAAAACATGCGAGATCTTAACTAAATGAATCAGATAGGGAGATAAGGACTGGAAAGACGTGATATAGTAGTCTTAAACAAGATGAAAGCAATGGAGAGAGCATGTGCATGTCATAGCAAATAAAGGGAAAAATGGGGAGGGGATGTACTTGTCATAGCAATTTAAACAAATAAGGGAAAATAAGGGTAAGGATTTGCATGTCATCAAATAATCTGTTAATCCACATAAGTCAACTTCATTATGGTAAGAGCCTAAGTGTAAATCCCTAGCAAAGTCGCCATGCTGTCGCGCCTCTTTTTCTCATGAAAGCAGACTTCGACATGTGACAACTCTTTTAAATGGGTACTAAATGAGAAGAGTCGCCACCTAACGATTTTGAGGTGCGTTAGGGCACCTATTTGCAAATAACTCTATTTTAACTAGTCCATTTTACCAAAGATCTGGTATGGGCTCAAATTACCTCAAAAAGAATGTGTTAGGCGCTCTTCGATGTCCACAACTGTGAGTCTCGGCCGAATTTTACACTATGGGATTATCGCATTGTAATTGTCCTAAGTGATCATATAAGTGTGGGAAGACAGGGAGTTTAAAGGTTCTATTGTGAACAAGTGTAAAGAAAATCATGTCAAATACTAAACTTTATAGATAATCAATACAAGTCTTTAGAGGTTACAAGGTATAACTTAATTATTCTATATTCAATGACTAAGTGTGAACAATAAACATGTAAAGGAGGGGGGTCCTAAGTTTTTTAGTCTAAAGGATCACTCCGTGAAACATAAATAATACTTCGCAACCCCTTCAGGGTAAGGGTTGCTCATATTATTTAGCGGGTATAGACTATCATCTCATGCTACCCGATTACTATGTTAAAGTAGTTTACTTAAAGCGTTCTAATTCAATTCTAAGTCGTTTCCTGTGCGTGCGCTACTCGTCCCATGCCTATGGTCCAGGAGGCTTTAATCCTATTATATTGGTGGTTCTAGATCTACTTAGGATTCTTGATGGTTGGCTATAATCGTATTTTAGTCGCTTAATTCACTCTAATTTTCTGCAGTTAACTTGTTTTGAGATTTAATTGGTAGTGTTTTGCACTTATTGTATGTTTTATGCATTGTAGGATAGATTCCGAGTTATGTAGATGTTGTGGAGCTAATTCGAGCTATTTGGAGGTTTTAAGTCTAAGTAAAAGCTCAAGAGATTAAGCCGAGATCATTTTCGGGGGTCGAGGACCAAGTCTGGATATCAAAAATTGAAGTTTGATTCGTAGTCAGAGAAAACCCCACTACCGCGGCACGTGGGCCGCCGTGGCTGCCCAATTTCTCCTGCCTGTCAATTGTTGAGCTCGCTGAAGATGTCCACTAATGCCCTATATGGCGCGTCGCCTAGGTATGTTTTACAATGTAAATGTTTTATTTTCGGCTCGGAAAAGGTGATTTCGTCTAGGACCGACCCTACTTGGTATAAATACATGGAAAAACATTATTTTAGGGACTTTTGACATTATTTAGACCTAAGAAGGCTAAGGAAGAGTTGGAGAAGAAAAAACACAAGGATTTCATCATTCAATCCTCACTCAAGACCCGAGTTTGGATCGTTTTATATTTTCCTATACTTTAAACATATTTGTGATTAATTGCTTCATATCTATGGAGTAATTCCCTTTATGGTTTTATTGATTTGGCGTATTGATATTTGTTTGTGTATTATAACTCTAATTTTATGTATTGAATCGTTTTTGGATGATTTAATTGTAGCATCTATATTCACTTGTTCATGTAATTGAGAGAGGCATAACTTGTGATATCTTTGAATTATATTGTTCGTTTAGTTCATTAATTTTTCTTAGTAATTGGAAGAGGCTAGTTGAATTGTTGATTAAACCTAGTTAGGAGAATAATAAAAAGGGGTTTTCCTAAAGACCAATCCACTATGCATTCTTGCATATCTTCACATGCTTGAATTGGTTCGTTAAGCCTTAATCGAGAGAAGAGTTTTTGCTGAACATTTAAACTAATTATCGAGTGAATTCGAGACACTCACTTGAACATTAGAAGAGAATTATCTAGAGTTAGATCTCAAACAATTATTTTTTACCTATCCTATCAAAACCCTATCTTCTCCCACTGATAACCTTATTTTCTTACTCATTGTTACGATTGTCCCTAGTCAATAACTTTAGATTCTTAGTTAATTTTAGTTCTTAATCATATAAATCTCAATTATTGATTATCTTGGATAGTAACCATGCTAGAAACTACAAGAACACTATTTAAATCAGATCCCTGTGGATACGATACTATATTATACTATATTTGACTAGCTGATTCCCATGTATACCTCAGACCAAAACAAAATTTTGACACATAACCATGAATTGAATTGCCATTAGTTGACTCCCCCACTTGGCTCAAAGCCATAAATTAAAACACTCGATAACTTACAATTTCCATACTCTATTACCGTCATAATACCGTAGTCAGTTCAACAAAAATTATTCTTAAGCTCGTGCAACATCAACCATAAAATACCTTAATCGTCCTCTAAACTCGCATTCATTCAATGAACACTCAAGTCAAATTTCTCAACCAGATTCAATTCAAATATCATCATATACGCCCCGCTGGCAGAAAAGAAAATCTCCATTCACAGAATAAGCAACGCACCTACGTAGATTGCTTCGCAGGGGAGAACCTACCTGATTAACCTTAAATTGGTATCTTGTTATACCCTTTCGTAGTTACAATTACTATGAAATCACTTAATCTTTCTGAGTCCAAACTCATAACACGACATGAAAATCTACTTCACTCCACAACTAAAAATCATGAGAGGTCCTTTAACATACCCATAACCTGAGGCCATACGCCACATCAAGACAGAAACCAAACACCAATGGTCCTTGCTACATCTCAAGTAAACTCTTCTTGTCACATTCAAACAATCTGAACAAATCTCACAATCACATCATTCTCACCACTTAGTCATCCAATCACAAATTCAACTCACAAAGACACCACCAGACATATAAGTCTCAAAAGCACGAGCTCACACAATCGAAATCTCCGTGCTTAATCTACCATCAAAACCCAGCCTCAAGTCCTCCAGATTGCCCATCATCAGCACGCCAAAATCATATCTCGCACCTCACCCATTGAATCACAAGCCGTCGGCGCACAGCCGATACTGAGTGCTCAAATGCGTGGAAGGAATTCAAAGAGTTACGCTTTGCTGAATAAATACTGCCCGATAAGGAAAGAAATATGCAAAGTATATCCTAAATGTCTTGTAGCTTTATGCAGATAGGTATGGAAGTCATCATAATGATCTGCAAGACTCTACTAAACACTTACTCATGACTTGTAGAACTTATGAACCTAGAGCTCTGATACCACCTTATCACGACCCAAAATTTGACTAGTCGTGATGGCACCTAACCCAACCCGCTAGGTAATCCATTTGACCACTAACCAATTCCAATAATAATTTATAAGCGATTAAGTAAAGAAATATCTGAATCTTATACATTCCCCAAGAGGAAATCTTTCTCTTATAGGTTTGAGACTATTTAGGATCTATATATAGGGGTTATATTTGGAGATTCTATATATTGTATTGTGCTTTTCTTCTCATTCATCGTGGAAAACTCTCTCTGCTTTTTCTCCGAGGATTAGGCTTAGCCAAACCTCGTTATATCCTTGTGTTAATGTTTCTTCTCTATTTGCTTTGTGTGTGATTGTGTGCTAGTTAACCCACGATCTTCTGCAATAATTGGTATCAGATCAAGGTTCGGGTTTCTATATATAATCTAGGGTTAAGATGTCTTCATCATCTTCAACAAAGTACGAAGTAGAAAAAATTGACGGGAGTTCTAGTTTCAGTCTATGGAAGATTAGGATAAAATCGTCCATGGTGTTACAAGGGTTATGGAAGACAATTGATAAGGATTTTTCTGAAGAGATGAACGAGACAGAGAAGGGAGACCTAAAGGAGAGGGCTTTGAGTGCGATCTTCATGAGCGTTACAGATAGTGTTCTTCGGGAAATTGCTGAAGAAACGTATGCAGCAATGGCATGGAAGAAGCTGGAAGATCTATATTCTAAGAAATCGCTGACAAACCACCTCTACCTGAAAAAGAGGTTATACAATCTCCGTATGAACGAAGGTACACCTGTTAAAACTCACATTGATGAGTTCAATTCAATTATAATGGACCTGAAGAATGTGGATATCAAAATTGAGAGTGAGGATCAAGCCTATATTGTGTTATATTCTTTACCATCATCTTATGATACTTTTGCCGATACGCTGCTATATGGGAAAGACATCATTTCACTAGAATATGTTAGTAATGCACTAAAATCTAAAGAGGTGAAAAAGAGATTTCCAAACAGCAGAATTGAGGGCGAGGGTATTGTGCGTAGAGGAAGAACACAACAAAAGAACTTTAACAGAAAAAGGTCAACCGCCAGATCGAAGTGTAGAGCAAGGAAGAAGAACTGTTATGAGTGCGGGGAGCAAGGTAACTACAAGAGAGAGTGTCCCGAGCTGAAAGAGAAAAGAGGAAAGCAGAAAGTAGATAATTCGACAAATGTTGTTGACACTGGCAATAATTCTGATGATAGTGATTATGTAGGGGAAGTCTTTGCTGTGAGTTCTAGTCATGAGCAGAATTCTTGGGTTCTTGGTTTTAGTGCTACTTTTCACATGTGTCCACATAAGAATTGGTTTGCAACTTACAAGTAGATAAGTGGGACTGTCTACATGGGAGATGATAATCCATTACCAGTAGAGGGGATTGGTAACATCAAATTGAGAATGTTCAATGGAATTATCAGAAACATTGAGTGTTGGCATGTTCCTCGGATAAAGAAAAATTTGATTTCTCTTTTGACTTTGGATGATCAAGGGTACAAATTTCACTCCGAGAATGGAATACTTAAAGTGTGTAAAGGACCCATGGTACTCATGAAGGGTAAACTGCATTCTAAATTGTATCATCTTCAGGCCAATGTAGTTGAAGGGGAAGCTGTTGTAGCTTTTGGGAAAATGACCTGAATCAGTCTCAGTTGTGGCACTTGTGACTTGGTCATATAAATGATAAGGGATTATCTTTGTTGAGTAACCAGAATTTGTTGAATGGGTACAAAAATCAAGTTTTGAATTTTTGTGAACATTGTGTGTTTGGTAAACAGATAAGGGTGAAGTTCAGCAAGAAGGCCGAGCACAAGACCAGAGACAAGTTAGATTATATACACTCAGACTTGTGGGGTCCAAACAGAGTTCCCTCCAAGAGTGGTGCCAGGTATTTTATGACTTCGATTGATGATTACTCAAGGATGGTTCGGGTGTATTTTTTGAAAACAAAATATGAGGCATTTTTGACATTTGTTAAATGGAAGATGATGGTTTATAGGCAGACGGAAAGAAAAGTTGAGCGTCTTCGAACTGACAATGGGTTGGAATTTTACAATTCTGAGTTCGATATTAAGACACCATAGAGAGGGCATAGTGAGACACCGCACTTGTGTTGGAACACCACACAAAATGGTATTGCAGAACGTATAAATAGAATGCTTTGTGATAGGGCACGAAGTATGTTTTCACACTCATGTGTTAGCAAGGAGTTTTGGGCTGAAGCAATCAATACAGCTTGTTATTTGGTCAACAGATCTCCATCCATAGCTATTGAGTTCAAACCTCCTTTTGAGGTATGGTCTGGTTCGCCTGCTAATTATTCAAATTTAAGGATATTTGGTTGTCCTGCTTATGCTCATATGAGGGATGGAAAACTTGAGCCAAGTGCAAAGAAGTACATATTTTTAGGGTATGAAACTGGAGTGAAATGTTATAGGTTGTGGCGCACAGATCAAAAGACTCCATGGCTAATTATCAGCAGGGTTATAACATTTAATGAATATGCCTCACTGGACAGCCAGAGGGAGAAGGCAATAGCAGAAACGGACTGTGGTATGAGTAACCGCATAGAGCTAGAAATTTAATCTCCACTAGCTCAGCCAGTAGTTCCAAAGTAGAAGAAGTGGATGAGGTGCAAAATATTTATCAAGATGATATTTTTGATGCACCTGCGCAACAACAACCATATAGCATTGCAACAGGTAGAGCGAAGAAAGTGATCAACCGACCACAAATATTTGCAAACGTAGTTGATGGAAATCTTCTTGGATATAGGAATCCTGTGGGATTTTCTTTGGCAGTTGTAGAGACCGTTGATGCGTTTGAGTGTTATAGCTATCCAGAAGCTATTCCGAGTACAGAACCAAATCGACGGATTAGTGCTATGGATAAAGAGATTGAGTCTCTTAACAAGTTTAGGCGATGCCTAGACTTGGTTGATGTATGCGGCAATGGGTATGTCACGACTCAAAATCCCAACCTGTCGTGATGGTGCCTATCTTGATTCTAGGCAAGCCGATAATCTCAATAAACCACAATCTCTCTTAAGTTTGAAAATATAATATTTAAATACAATACAAAATTCCACAAATACTGATACGAACAATCCACAAAACCTGGTGTCACTGAGTACATGGGCATCTAATATGAATACAAGTCTGAAAAATACGGTCTATAGTAGTCTAAGACCAAATACAGTAAACAAGGAGATAGGTAAAGAGAGACAAGGTCTGCGAAACACGGCAGCTACCTCTGAATCTCCGAAAAATAAACTGTTCGAGAAAATTAACACCCGCTATGTCCAAAAGCGCCTGGATCTGCACACGAAGTGCAGGGTGTAGTATGAGTACAACCAACTCAGCAAGTAACAATAATAAATAAGGAATTGAAGATATTAACGAGTTACACAGTTATATTTCATTTTCAGTAATTCCAACAGAGAATAGACATGTTTTCAAATCTAGCAAATTAAGTCAAATCAATTTATACATTTCAAGTTCATGTAATTAGGATGTAAAATCTTTCAGAGAATTTCACAGCAATGACAAATAGCAATTAAGTGCAACAACAAATGAAACACAAGTATAGCTTCTCAGCGCAACAGTCACTCCACTCGTCACAACACCTCAACCACTCGGCTCTCATCCCTCAGCACTCACACTCAATGGGTACCCGCGCTCACTGGGGGTGTGTACAGACTCCGGAGGGGCTCCTTCAGCCCAAGTGCCATAATCCTCATGGACAACTCACGTGCTGCACGGATAACTCACATGCTATAATATCATGCACGGATAACTCACGTGCCATAATATCCTTACCACACCAACAGGCCCTCGGCCTTACTCAGTCCTCAATTAGCAAATAATTCAACAAGTACGCGACCTCGGTGGGTCCCAACAGTACTATCACATAGCCTAAGCATGATTTCTAACGTGATTTACAGTCAAATTTCTTCAACACATATAGAGCATATAATTAACAACAAATTAATCAACTTTACAGTTTCACGGGACGGACCAAGTCACAATCCCCTCGGTGCACGCACACACGCCCGTCACCTAGCATGTGCGTCACCTCCAAAATAATCATATGACACAAAATTCCTTGGTTTCATACCCTCAGGACTAGATTTAAAACTGTTACTTACCTCAAGCCGTGAAATTCTTATTCTGCAATGTCCTTTCCTCGTGAATTGGCCTCCAAATGCCTCGAATCTAGCCATAAATAATTCGTTTCAGTTAATGAAATTCACTGGAATTAATTCCATAAGAAAATGCTAATTTTCCATTAAAATCTGAATTTTAGCTCAAATATCGCCCGTGGGCCCCACATCTCAGAACTCGACACACGTTACAAAATCTGAAAGCCCATTCAACCACGAGTCTAACCATACTAATTTTACCAAAATCCGACATCAACTCGACCTCCAAATCATCAAATCTTATTTTCAAATCCCTAAGTTCAAACTCCCGATTTACACCTCAAAAACATGTAATCTAGTCGGATTATTCGATAATAATTCAATATTATGGAGTAGAAATGATCACAAGGGACTTTCCTCAACTTTCCCTCAAATTCTCTTTCAAAATCGCCCCAAAACCCGTGCTTGAAGGTCCAAAAATGGCAAAACTCAGAAGCCATTCGAAATGTATACTGTCCAGGGGTTCTGCACCTGCGACTCACTTAGCCGCTTCTGCGGTCTTGCAGGTGCGAGAATTCAACCGCTTCTGCGGTTTTGCCAAGCCTCCACTGGAGCCGTTTCTGCGAGCTCGCATTTGCAAGGCTAGCTCCGCTTTTGCGGAAAGATCACTTCTACGATGGTTGTGCGCACATGCGGCTTCGCACCTGCGATCAAACCTCCGCAGATGCGAAAATACCAGAAGCAAAAATTTCAGTAGTGGTTCAAATCCATATTTTTGATCCGTTAACCATCCAAAACTCACCCGAGCCCCTCAGGACCTCAACCAAATATACCAACAAGTCCTAAAACATCATACGAACTTAGTCGAACCCTCAAATCACCTCAAACAATGCTAAAATCATGAATTACACCCCAATTCAAGCCTAATGAACTTCGAAATTTCTAATTTCTACAAACGACTCCGGAAACATATCAAATCACATCTGATTGACCTCAAATTTTGCACACAAGTCATAAATGACATAACGGAGGTATTCAAATTTTCAGAATTGGATTCCGACCCCGATATCAAAAAGTCAACCCCCGGTCAAACTTCCCAAAAATTAAACTTTCAGCATTTCAAGCCTAATTCCACTGCGAACCTCCAATAATTTTTCGGACACGCTACTAAGTCCAAAAGCACCATACGGAGCTGTTGGAATCATCAAAATTCAAATCTGAGGTCTTTTACACATAGGTCCACATCCAATCAACGTTTCTAACCTAAATTTTAATTATGAGACTAAGTGTCTAATTTCATTCCGAATTCCTTCCAGACTCGAACCAACTAACCCGGTAAGTCATAAAACAACTATAAAGTATAAATTGAGTAGTAAATGGGGGAACGAGGTTATAATACTCAAAATGACCGGCCGGGTCGTTACATTTTTCCCCTCTTAAACAAACGTTCGTCCTCGAACGGGTTTAGAATAATACCTGGAGTCTCAAATAAGTGTGAATATTTGCTCCGCATCTTCTGCTCAATCTCCCAAGTAGCTTCTACGGATGGCTAGCCTCTCCACTGCACCTTCACTGATTTTATGCTCGTTGACCTCAGCTTTCTAACCTTCCAGTCTAAAATAGCCATCCGCTCCACATCATAAGTCAAATTACTGCCCAGTTGTACTGTACTGAAATACAGAATATGAGACGGATCCCCGACATACTTTCGGAGCATGGATACATGGAACACTGGATGAACACCTGATAGACTAGGTGGCAAGGCAAGTTCATAAGCCACCTCTCCAATTTTCTTAAGTATCTCAAAAGGCCTAATATACCGAGGACTCAACTTGCCTTTCTTCCCGAACCTCAACACACCCTTCATGGGTGAAATCTTGAGCAGAACCTTCTCCCCAACCATGTAAACAACATCCCGAACCTTCCTATCGGCATAACTCATCTGTCTAGACTGTGCCGTGCGAAGCCATTCCTGAATTACTTTGACCTTCTCTAAAGCATCCTGAACCAAGTCAGTACCCAATAGTCTAACCTCTCCCGGCTCAAACCAACCCACCGGAGACCAGCACCGTCTCCTATACAAAGCCTCATACGGAGCCATTTGAATATTCGTCTGGTAGCTGTTATTGTAAGCAAACTCTGCGAGTGGCAGAAATTGATCCCAAGAACCCCCAAAATCAATGACACAAGCACGTAACATATCCTCAAATATCTAAATAGTGTGCTCGGACTGTCCGTCTGTCTGAGGGTGAAATGTTGTACTCAACTGAACCTGAGTGCCTAATTCTCGCTGCACTGCCCTCCAAAACTGTGAGGTAAACTGCGTACCCCAATCTGAAATAATGGACACCGGCACACCGCGTAGGCGAACAATCTCGCGAATATAAATCCCAGCCAACCGGTCTGAAGAATAATTAGTACCAACCGGAATAAAATGTGCGGACTTGGTTAGCCGATCTACAATCACCCAAACAACATCAAACTTTCTCAAGGTACGTGGGAGCCCAACTACGAAGTCCATGATATTACGCTCCCATTTCCACTCCGGAATTTCAAGTCTCTGTAGCAATCCGCCCAGTCTATGATGCTCGTACTTTACCTGTTGACAATTTAAATACCGAGCTACAAACCCAACTATATCTTTCTTCATCCGCCTCCACCAATAGTGCTGCCTCAAATCCTGATAAATCTTTGCAGTGCCTGGATGAATAGAGTACCGCGAACTGTGAGCTTCCTGGAGAATCATCTCACGCAAACCATCTACATTAGGCACACATAGCCTGCCCTGCATCCGTAATTCTCTGTTATCTCCAATAGTGACTTCCTTGGCATCACCATGCAGAACTGTGTCCTTAAAGACAAGCAGATATGGATCATTATACTGGAGCTCTCTGATGCGATCATATAAAGAAGACCGAGAAACCATACAAGCCAAAACTCGATTCGTCTCGAAAACATCCAATCTAACAAACCGGTTGGCCAAGGCCTAAACATCCAAGGCTAAAGGCCTCTCTACTACCGGTAAGTATGCTAAGCTTCCCAAACTATCTGCATTACGACTCAAGGCATCGGCCAACACATTGGCCTTTCCGGGATGATAGAGAATGGTGATATCATAATCCTTAAGCAACTCCAACCACCTTCGTTGCCGCAAATTAAGATCCTTCTATTTAAACAAATGTTGTTGACTCCGATGATCAGTATATACCTCACACTGGACACCGTACAAGTAATGCCGCCAAATTTTCAAGGCATGAACAATAGCTGCTAACTCAAGATCGTGAACTTGATAATTTTTCTCATGTGCCTTTAACTGTCTAGATGCATAGGAAATCACCGTACTGTCTTGCATCAGAACTGTGTCGAGACCAATACACGACGCTTCACAATACACACTATAAGACTTTGAACCTGTAAGCAACACTAATATTGGATCTGTAGTCAAAGCTGTTTTGAGCTTCTGAAAGCTCTTTTCACATTCATCCGACCACCTGAACGGAGCACCTTTCTGGGTCAATTTAGTCATAGGCGATGCAATAGACAAGAAACCCTCCACGAAACGAAAATAATAACCGGCCAAGCCGAAAAACCTCCGAATCTCAGTAACTGAGGATGGTCTGGAAAATTCTGAACTGCTTCTATTTTCTTCGGATCCACCTTAATTCCTTCACTGGACACTATATATCCCAAGAATGCCATCGAACTAAGTCAAACCTCACACTTAGAGAATTTGGCATAAAGTTTCTCCTCTCTCAGTCTCTGTAATACAATACCCCAAGTGTTGTGCATGCTCCTCCTGGCTACGTGAGTACACCAAAATATCATCAATAAATACTACGACAAATAAATCAAGATATGGCTGAAATACACTATTCATCAAATGTATAAATGTTGTTGGGGCATTGGTTAGCCCAAAAGACAGCACAAGAAATTCATAGTGGACATAACGAGTTCTGAATGCCGTTTTCAGAATATCCGATTCCCGAATTTTCAACTGGTGATACCCAGATCTCAAATCAATTTTGGAGAACACCCTCGCTCCATGAAGCTGGTCAAATAAGTCATCAATACGCGACAAGGGATATTTATTTTTGATTGTAACTTTGTTCAACTACCTATAATCAATGCACATCCGTATAGTGCCATCTTTCATTTTCACTAACAAAACCGGTGCACCCCAAGGTGACACACTAGGCCTAATAAACCCCTTTTCAAGGAGTTCCTAAAGTTGCTCTTTTAATTCTTTTAACTCAACTGGTGCCATACGATACGGAGGAATAGAAATAGGCTGAGTGCCCTGCACCAAGTTAATACCAAAATCAATATCCTTGTCGGGTGGCATACCCAGCAGATCTGCGGGAAATACATCCGAAATGTCTCGCAAGACCGGTACTGAATCTATAATAGGAGTATATGCATCAACATCTCTCACAAAGGCCAAATATGATAGACATCCCTTTTCAACCATATGTTGGGCCTTCAAATAAGAAATTACCCTGCTAGGAACAAAATTTAGAGAACCTCTCCATTCAACCTTTGGCAACCCCAGCATCGTCAACGTCACGATTTTTGCGTGACAGTCCAGAATAGCATGATATGGAGACAACCAATACATACCCAAGATTACATCGAAATCAACCATATCAAGTAATAAGAGATCAACTCTAGTCTCCAGTTCGCCAATGGTTACCCCACACGACCAATACACACGATCCACAGTAATAATATCGCCTACCGGTGTGGATACACAAATAGATAAACCTAAGGACTCACAGGGCATATCCAGATAATGAGCGAAATATGATGATACATATGAATAAGTGGAACCAGTGTCAAATAATATAGAAGCCTCCATGTGGCACACTAAAACAATACATGTGATCACTATATCTGAGGCAACAACATCTGGCCTGGCAGGAAAAGCATAGAATCGGGCCTGACCACCACCTGATCGACCTCCCCCGCTTGGGCGACCCCTAGATGCCTGACCCCCACCCCGAGTTGGCTGGGCTAGTGGTGTAACTGCTGGTGCTGGTGCCGTTGGTCGAGAACTCTACTGTGGATCCCCACTCAACAGCCTAGCACAATCTCTCTTGAAATGACCTAATTCTCTGCACTCAAAACAACCCTTCCTCTGACGAAACTGTTGCTCCTGATAACCCGGAGAATTACATATAGAAGCCTGAGCAGACGAGGCATGATGAGAACTCTGCGCTGGTAGTACACTGAATAAAGACTGTCCTAAGTGAGCATTGTAAGAACCATGGCTAGCTGATACACCACGATTAGTTGGACGATCCGTCAGCGCGTGTCTATAAGAACGACCCCTACCGCGGTAAAACTGACCCCCTGAAGGAACACCGCTGAAATAACCAGAACCACGAGGCCTCTTAGCCTCCCTCTCAACCCACTCCTGGCTGCGAACCATCTCAATCTGATGAGTAATGTCGACAACCTCGTCGAAAGTAGCACCAGACACTCTCTCTCTAGTCATGAGTAATCGTAGCTGAAAAGTGATGCCATCTATGAACCTCCTGATCCTTTCTCTGTCTGTGTGAATCAACCAAATAGCATGACAGGCCAATTCTGAAAATCTCATCTCATACTATGTCACGGACATATCACCCTGACGAAGCTGCTCGAACTGCCTGCGCAGTTCCTCTCTGCAGGACTGAGGCACGAACGTCTCCAGGAATAGACCGGAGAACTGCTGCCAAGTAAGGGGTGCTGCACCGACCAGCCTACACCTATCGTAAGAATCCAACCATCTGATGACAGCCCCAGAAAATTGAAAATTATGAATGAGACCCCACTGGTCTCTAGAATGCCCGTTGTCTGAAGCATTCGCTGACACTTATCCAGAAAACCCTGGGCATCCTCTGACTCAACACCGCTAAATGGTGGAGGTCGAAGCCTCTCAAATCTCTCAAGTCTTCTCTGCTTATCATCTGCCATAACAGGAACTACCGGGGCCTGAGCAGCTACAATCGGCTGGGCTGGTAGTGCTCCCGGTATATGAAGTCCTTGTATTACCTGGTCTGGAGTGCGAGCAATAGGGGTATGAGTACCTCCCCCGGCCTGAGAAGTGGCAGGTACGACCTGAGCCGAAACCACCTGAGCAAGACCAATGCAGGCTGCCAATATCTGGGCCAAAGTCTCCTGAAGACCTGAAATCTCAATGGGCATAGCTAGTGCCTGAGCTGATCCTGTCGGCTCAGCTATATCTAGAATCTGCTCCTGAGCTGGAGCAACTGGTGGTACTACAGGTGCAGGTCCAATTGTGGTTCGAGCTACACCTCGACCTCTACCTCGGCCCCGGCCTCTACCACGGCCCCAGCCTCTCACGGCCCTAACTGGTGGCACTGGTGGCTGACCTCTGATCCGGTAGTACGTGTCCTCACCATCTATGAGAGAATATAATAGCAAAAATTTAGTTCCCAGAATCAACAAATTCGCACGATAGAATACAAGAAAGTGAAATCTTCCTAAGGGTTCTGTAGCCTCTCGAAGATAAGTACAGACGTCTCCGTACCGATCCGCAAGACTTTACTAAACCTGCCCATGACTCGTGAGGCCTATGTAACCTAGGGCTCTGATACCAACTTGTCATGACCCAAAATTTCAACCTGTCATGATGGCGCCTATCTTGATATTAGGCAAGCCGATAATCTCAATAAACCACAATCTCTCTTAAGTTTGAAAACATAATATTTAAATACAATACAAAATTCCACAAATACTGATACGAACACTCCCCAAAATCTGGTGTCACTGAGTACATGAGCATCTAATATGAATATAAGTCTGGAAAATATGATCTACACTAGTCTAAGACCAAATACAGTAAACAAGGAGATAGGGAAAGAGAGACAAGTTCTGCGAAACACTACAGCTACCTCTGAATCTCCGAAAAATAAACTGTTCGAGAAAATCAACACCCGCTATGTCCAAAAGCGCCTGGATCTGCAGACGAAGGTGTAGGGTATAGTATGAGTACAACCAACTATGCAAGTAACAATAATAATTAAGGAATTGAAGATAGTTGTTACACCCTATATTTTCGTACGTAAAAATGCGTCGTAAGCAAACTAATGTAGGACCAAAAATGAGATAATATTTAAAAGTATATAAAGTAAGTTAATCATGTTACCTCTGAGGTTACAAATATTGAAGATCATGAACAACAAGTACAAAGAGGGTTGGACAGTTCAGAAGCTAAAGCAATTAAATAAAATAATGTTTCGTCGAAAGTCGACAAGTTGGGAATGTTATAACATGTACCTTTGGGGTGAGACTAGGGTGATTAACATGATAAGGAGATTATGTTATGATTTATATTAGTCGTATGACATCCGTGTGTTATGTTTTAATGTCAAGCGAGTTGTGGAACAAAAGTCGATGAAAGTCATCACAAGTTACACTCATAAGTTTTACTGAAATTTTGGGTTAAATGTAACTGCGATTTTCTCCCAATATACTTAGAGTTATGGGGTGTTCCACCCATCAAATTAAAGATATATGAGTCTATTTTCTAACTCATTAAACCGTTTGTCAATACAACATTGGAGTAGAAAGATATGGACATTTTTGCGATACTGCGCAAGCTGCTAGGTGACAAGTAGGTGTGTCACCTACTTGCTTAAATGAAAGCCCAAAAATGGGCCATTTCGGGTCGTCCAAAGAGGCCTTTTAAGGGCCTATTTTCTTCATATATTAGACTTAAAATAGAGCATAATAACCAGACATAAGCTCTGCAAAGAATTCTCCCAAAAATTTCCCACAAACCCTAATTGATTTTCTCTCCCTTTCAAGTTCCAATTGGAGGTAAATCCTAGAATTTGAAGAACCAAGATAAGAGCTGAGTTATCCAACAAATAAGGTGAGTTTACTTCTCTCTTTCATCCAATTTTTCTTCTGTAAATTCATGGTAAGTCGTTCTATACTTGTAAGAACTCACGGGACGGTGATCGGAAGCCGTGAGTTCGAGTTATTCACTTGTAGCGGACTGTTTTGTGGACTGTTTTGTGTTGCTGTTGGGATGCGTGTTTTACTACTATTTTGTGGAGTTTTGGAGGAGGAAGGGGGTTTATAAACACCATATAAATGTAGGGTGGTTGGCTGGTCGTTCATCATAACATTTTCGGGTCGTTTGACACTACTACGGTGGTCGTTTTGTGTACGAAGAGATTGGGGTGTGTTGGGCTGTTTTGTAGTATTTGATGGTGTATATAGGGCTGGAAAATGATGTATATATGTTGTTATTGTTCTGTTCTTGTATTGTTGGTGTTATCTTGAATTTGGAGGAAGTAAGGATTATAGGGGAGATGCTGCCCGTTTTAATACAAAATAAGTTTGTCGTTCGTTGTGCGATAGTTGTACCTTTCGTAACTTAACGATAGTATTATTATCGTTCTTGTAGATTAAGGTGCAAAGAGGTGAGTTCAACTTGGTGATTGGAAAGATTGTGATAAGGTATGTTAAGGCTAAGCCTTCCTTCATTTTGGCATGATCTCGTAGCTACATGTGTTAGTAATGAGACAAAAAGAGAAGTTCATATTCATGAATTTATTCACACTATTCTAGTCTCATAAGTTACAATATTATTCCTTATCGAGATTCTATATTCAATTTAGTATTGTCTTCTTCCAGTCAAGAGAGCAACAAGCCTATATATACAGTATTACAGTATTTTCATTACCATCGAGCTATAATCGATGGGCAGGCCCCTATTGGGCAACCACTGATCAGATGGAAAGTTATATACCGAGCCTACTGTGGCCGAGCGCCTATGAGCGAGCCTACTATGGCACAACAGTTATATATACCGAGCCTTATAAGGCCGTACAATTATTTTACTTACTACATTGAAGGAGTTGAGTCAGTATCAGCAGGTAAGTATATCTCCAGATCATCTTTGACTCCCAGTTACTTCCAGTTATTATATTATCAGTTCAGTTTCGATTTTCAGTTATGTTATTGCCTTACATACTCGGTACATTATTTCGTACTGACGTCCCTTTTCCGGGGACGCTGCATTTCATGCATGCAGGTTCAGATAGACAGACGAGTAGATCTCCTCAGTAGGTGTTTCCCGAGTTCAGCCTGATCGGTAAGCTCCACGCCTTTCGGAGTTGCCAGGTCTAGAGTGTTGTGTACATCTTATGTATATCTGTATATATGTTATGGGTAGGTCGGGGCCCTGTTCCGATCATAGTACATCTATCAGTAGAGGCTTGTAGACATATCCTGTTGGTTAGTGCAGTATGTTGGGTTTGTAGGCCTGGTATGTATAATTTGGTGGTTTGTCAGCTGTAGTAGCTATGACGGCCTTTTCAGCCTAGCTTTATATTGATGTTTAGTTAGCGCTAGTTTCCATTCAGTTTTATATTTTGCTTCGCAAATTGTCTTGCAAGGTGGCCCCATGGCCAAAATATGACATTATGTGTTCAGAGTCCCTTAGTCGCAATTTGGTACGCCAGGTTAGGTGAGGCACAGGGTGTTTGTCTCGCTCCTAGGTTCGGGGCGTGACAATAGTGATGAGCTACACGGTTATATTTCATTTTCAGTAATTCCAACAGAGAATAGACATGCTTTCAAATCCAGCAGTTTAAGTCAAATCAATTTATACAGTTCAAGTTCATGTAATTCGGATGTAAAATCTTTCAGAGAATTTCACAGTAATGACAAATAGCAATTAAGTCCAACAACAAATGAAAAGCAAGTACAACCTCTCAGGGCAACAGTCACTCCACTCGTCACAACAACTCAACCACTCGGCTCTCAGCCCTCAACACCCACACTCAATGGGTACCCGCACTTACTGGGGGTATGTACAGACTCCGGAGGGGCTCCTACAGCCCAAGTGCCATAATCCGTACGGACAACTCACGTGCTATAATATCATGCACGAATAACTCACGTGCCATAATATCCTTACCACACCAACAGGCCCTCGGCCTTACACAGTCATCAACCTCTCTAGTCTATCGGACTCTCGGAAATCACAAAGATCAGCCCAAACAAAGATAACATAGTGTATCAACAAATATCAAGAAAGACTAAGGTATGATATGCAAGTAAAGTCATGACTGAGTATAATACATCAATTAACAAATAATTCAACAAGTACGCGACCTCGGTGGGTCTCAACAGTACTATCACATAGCCTAAGCATGATTTCTAACGTGATTTACAGTCAAATTTCTTCAACACATATAGAGCATATAGCTAACAACAAATTAATCAACTTTACAGTTTCACGGGACGGACCAAGTCACAATCCCGTCGGTGCACAACCAATTAATCAACTTTACAGTTTCACGGGACGGACCAAGTCACAATCCCCTCGGTGCACACCCACACACCCGTCACCTAGCATGTGCGTCACTTCCAAAATAATCATATGACACAAAATTCCTTGGTTTCATACCCTCAGGACCAGATTTAAAACAGTTACTTACCTCAAGTCGTGAAATTCTTATTCTGCAATGTCCTTTCCTCATGAATTGGCCTCCAAATGCCTCGAATCTAGCCATAAATAATTTGTTTCAGTAAATGAAATTCATTGGAACTAATTCCATAAGAAAATGCTAATTTTCCATAAAAATATGAATTTTAGCTCAAAAATCGCCTGTAAGGCCCACATCTCGGAACTTGACAAAAGTTACAAAATCCGAAAGCCCATTCAACCACGAGTCTAACCATACTAATTTTACCAAAATCTGACACCAACTCGACCTCCAAATCATCAAATCTTATTTTCAAATCCCTAAGTTTAAACCCCCGATTTACACCTCAAAAACATGTAATTTAATCGTATTATTCGATGATAATTCAATATTATGGAGTAGAAATAATCACAAGGGACTTACCTCAAGTTTCCCTCAAATTCTCTCTCAAAATCGCCCCAAACACCGTGTTTGAAGGTCCAAAAATGGCAAAACTTGGAACCCATTCGAAATGTATACTGTTCAGGTGTGTAGAATTAACTCAAGGTGTGTAGAATTAACTTACCTTCAAGTTGCTAGCTGAAACCTCCTCTTAAAAATGCTCTAAAATCGCCCAAATGTGGAGAGAAAGCGGGCAAAAATAGTGGATTCCCGTTCTTTTAAGCTTTCTGCCAAATAGGCATTTCGCACCTGTGGAGGTTGGAACGCACCTGCGGCTCCGCACCTGCGGAAAATTCCTCGCAGGTTCGAGTTCCACTCGCTTGACCAATCCTCGCGTTTAGCCTCGCACCTGCGCTTTCGCAGGTGCGCCCAATATTTTGCACCTGCAATGGTAGGCCTACCATTTCTTTTCCGCTTCTGCGAAGAAATCTCGCATCTGCGAGTGTCACTCCTGCGAGCTTTTGTCGCACCTGCAAATGTTGCACATGCGACTGGCCAAGCGCAGGTGCAATTCTGACAGTGGCTGGGAGCTTTAGTTTTGGCTCCCAACTTTCAACTTGGTCCGAGCCTCGTCTGATTGACACTCGAGGCCCCCGAGACCCCACCCGAACATACCAACAAGTTTGAAATCATAAAACGGACACGCTCAAACTCTCGGAACGCGTAAAACAACATCAAATCTAAGAATCATACCCTAAACCAAATTGATTCAAACTTAAGAATTTCAAGTTCTTCAATTTACTTCCAATGCGCCAAAATATACTTAAACTACTCGGAATGGCACGAAAATTTTGCGTGCAAGTCTTAAATCACAATACAGAACTATTCCTAAACTCGGAATTCCAAACGGACCTCAATTACTCAAAAACCTACTCCAAACCAAATTTAAAGAATTTTAAACTTTCAAATAGTTGATTTTTTCTATTAAGCGTCAAAATGCTCCCGGGTTATCTAAAACCTGATTCGGACATACGCCCAAGTCCAAAATCATCATACGAACCTATTAAAATCGTCAAATCCCGATTCCGGGGTTGTTTTCTCAAAATGTTGACCGAAGTCAAACTTGGCCATTTAAAGCCAACTTAAGGAACCAAGTGTTCCGATTTCAACCCAAACACTTCCAAATCCTGAACCAACCATCCCCGCAAGTCATAAATTAATAAAATCATGTTCGGGGAGTTTTATTTTAGGGAACGGGTTTCTAAAAGTTAAAATGACCGGTTGGGTCATTACATTCTCCACCTCTTAAACAAACGTTCGTCCTCGAACGGGTTTAGAATAATACATGGAGTGCTAAATAAGTGTGGATATTTGCTCCGCATGTCCTCCTCGGCCTCCCAAGTCGCTTCCTCGACTGGTTGGCCCTTCCACTGGGCCTTTACTACAAAAATCCTCTTGGACCTCAACTGGCAAACCTGTTTATCAACAATGGCAAATGGCTCTTCTTCATAACCCAAACTCTTATCTAGCTAAATTGTGCTGAAGTCCAACACATGTGACAGGTTAGCATGATACTTCCGGAGCATAGATACATGGAAAATCGGATGAACTCCCGATAGACTGGGAGGCAATGAAAGCTCATAAGCAACCTCCCCAACTCGTCTCAACACCTCAAATGGGCCTATAAACCTTGGGCTCAACTTGCCCTTCTTCCCAAGTCTCATAATTCCCTTCATCGGCGAGACCTTCAAGAGAACTTTTTCACCTACCATAAATGATAAATCACGCGCTTTCTGATCTGCGTAGCTCTTCTGTCTGGACTGTGCTGTACGAAGCCGCTCCTGAATTAACTTTACCATTTACAAGGTATCCTTCACCAAATCAGTACCATATAACTTAGCCTCACCGGGCTCAAACCACCCGATGGGCGAATGACACTGCCGACCATATAAAGCCTCAAAGGGAGCCATCTCAATGTTGGATTGGTAACTATTATTATAAGCAAACTCGGCCAAAGGCAAGAAACGATCCCACTGACCTCCAAAATCAATCACACATGCCCTGAGCATATCCTCCAAAATCTGAATTGTCCGCTCTGACTGTCCGTCTGCGGATGAAAAGTTGTACTGAGCTCTACACGGGTCCCCAACTCACTCTGTACTGCTCTCCAGAAATGTGAAGTAAACTGAGGACCTCTATCTGATATGATAGAAATTGGCACACCGTGCAACCGAACTATCTCCTGAATATAAATTTGGGCCAACCTCTCTGAAGTATACGTAGTCACAACTGGAATAAAGTGTGCCGACTTGGTCAACCTGTCAACAATCACCCAAACTGCATCAAACTTCCTCAAGGTCCGTGGCAACCCAACTACAAAGTCCATAGTAATTCGTTCCCATTTTCACTCTGGTATAGTCATCTGCTGAAGTAGGCCACCTGGCCTCTGGTGCTCATATTTAACTTGCTGGCAATTCATACACCTAGCTACATACTCGACTATGTCCTTTTTCATTCGTCGCCACCAATAATGCTGCCTTAGATCACGATACATCTTCATAGCACCCGGATGAATAGAGTACCTGGAACTATGTGCCTCCCCCTAGGATCGTTTTCCTCAGTCCATCCACATTAGGAACACATAGACGACCTTTGAGTCGCAGAACACCATCCGCAGTCCATCCACATTAGTGACTTCTTTGGCACCACCTCGTAGTATCATTTCTCGAAGAACCATCAAGTGTGGATCATCATACTGGCGAGCCTTGATCTGCTCAAATAGTGAAGACTGGGCCACAACACATGCAAGAACTCGACTGGGCTCTGAAATATCCAGCCGCACAAGTCTGTTGGCCAAGGACTAGATATCCAAAGCAAATGGCCTCTTTTTTTCTGAAATGAAAGCCAAACTACCCATACTCTTCGCCTTTCTACTCAAGGCATTTGCAACCACATTTGCTTTACCCAGATGATATAGGATAGTAATATCATAATCTTTCAGTAATTCCAGCCATCTGCGCTGCCTCAAATTTAGGTCCATCTGCTTGAACAAATGCTGCAAACTACGATGATCGGTATAAACTTCACAAGACACCCCATAAATATAATGCCTCCAAATCTTAAGAGCGTGAACAATCGTAGCTAACTCCAAATCATGTACTGGATAATTCTTCTCGTGGGGCTTCAACTGACGTGAAGCATATGCAATAACTCGCTTTTCCTGCATTAATACACAACCCAAACCAACACGTGAAGCGTCACAATACATTGTATACATCCCCGAACTGGAAGGCATAGTACCCTTCTGGGTTTATTTGGTCAAAGACGCTGCAATAGATGAAAAATCTTCCACGAATCGACGATAATAACCTGCTAAACCCAGAAAACTCCTGATCTTAGTCTCCGAAGTGGGACGATACCAATTTTAAACCGCCTCAATCTTTTTGGGATCAACCTTAATACCCTCACCTGATACAATATGCCCTAAAAATGCTACAGACTCTAGCCAGAACTCACATTTGGAGAACTTAGCATATAGATTTTGTTCCCGCAATGTCTGAAGCACTACTCTCATATGCTGCTCGTGCTCCTCTTTACTGCGCGAGTAGATCAAAATGTCATCAATGAAGACAATGACAAATGAATCAATATATGGCCTTAATACCATGTTTATCAAATACATAAACTCTGCCGGGGCATTAGTTAAACCGAAAGACATTACCAGTAACTCATACTGACCATATCTAGTACGGAAAGCAGTTTTCGGAACATCCGAATCTCGAATCTTCAACTGATGATACCCCGACCTCAAGTCGATCTTAGAGAACACCCTGCAACTGGTCAAATAGGTCATCAATACATGGCAACGGGTACTTATTCTTAATAGTAACTTTGTTTAATTGGCGATAATCAATACACATTCGCATTGTGCCATCCTTCTTCTTCACAAATAATACCGGTGCACCCCAAGGCGATACACTCGGTCTGACGAACCCTTTGGCTAGTAACTCTTCAACCTGTTCTTTTAACTCTTTCAATTCTTTCGGAGCCATGCGATTTGGTGGGATAGATATAGGCTGAATATCTGGAGACAAGTCAATACAGAAATCAATATCACGATCAGGTGGCATACCTGGAAGATCTAAAGGAAATACATCGGAGAACTCCTGAACTACAGGCACTGAATCAATAGCCAGAGTCTATGCAGTAGTATCCTGAACATAGGCTAGATAAGCCAAACAACCCTTCTCAACTATGTGTTGAGCCTTTATAAAAGAAATAACTCGATTAAATGAACTAAGAGACGAACCCTTCCACTCCAGCCTAGGCAAAGATGGAATAGCCAAGGTAACAGTTTTGGCATGACAATAAAGAATAGCATGATATGGAGATAATAGCCCATACCCAGAATAATTTCAAAATCGGTCATCTCGAGCAATAGGAGATCTGCTCTAGTTTCATAATCACATAATGTAATAATACAGGACTGGTAGATCTGGTTCACAACAATAGAATCGCCCATATGAGTGGACACATAAACAAGAGTACTCAAGGACTCACGAGAAACACCCAGGAAATGAGCAAATAGAGATGACACATATGAATACGTAGATCCTGGATCAAATAATACTGAGGTATATTTGCCGCAAATAGAAATAATCATGGCATCTAAGGCCTCTGTATCTGTTCTAGCCGAAAAAGCATAGAACCTAGCTGGAGCACCAACTGACTGGCCTCCGCCTGGCTGACCTCCACCTCTAGGATGGCCCCTACCCACCTGTCCTCCACCTCTTGGTGGTCAGACTACTGGTGGAGAAACTGGTCCGGTAAGCATAGGTTACTGACCCTGCTGTACTGTTCTACCCTGAAGCCTGGGGGAAAATCTCCGCATGTGAATGGGATCCCCGCACTCGTAACAACGCTTCAGTGCGATGGGCTGCTGACTAAGAGTCTGGCCCTGGGGAACTGAATACCTATTGGGAGGACCCTGAATAGCTGGTGGGCGATAAGAACTCTCTAGTATAGCACTGAGATAAGGTCGCATTGGAGCACCTCGAGGAGGTGGTAGTGCTGGATGTGTGGGCCTGCTGGACTGCCCTCTCATGAACTGACCTCTGCCCCTAGACAGAGCACCTCTGAACTCTCCAGAGTACCTGAACCGCTTATCTCTCATAACCTGCTTTTGGCTCCGCTGGCGTACACCCTTAATCCTCCGGGCTATCTCCATAACTAGCTCATAATAAGTACCCATCTCAACCTCTCGAGCCATAGTGTCCCGAATGCTAGTATGTAAACCAGCTACAAACCTCCGCACTCTCTCCGCCTCAGTAGGGAGTATCAAAAGTGCATGGCGAGATAATTCAGAGAACCTCGCCTCATAATCGGTCACTGACATCTGACCCTGCTAGAGCTGCTCAAACTGAAATCGCAACTCTTCTCTCTAGGAGGGTGGAATATACCTGTCCAGGAAGATACAGGTGAACCTGTCCCAAGTCATGGGAGGAGAATCTGCTGGTCTTCCAAGAACATAAGATTGTCACCATCTACGGGCTCTGCCCTCTAGCTGAAAAGTAGCAAGGTTTACCTCATAAGACTCCAATATCCTCATGTTGTACAGTCTATCCTTACACCGATCAATGAAATCCTGGGGATCCTCGTGTCGCTCACCCCCAAAGATAGGAGGATGTAGTCTAGTCCATATGTCCAGTAGTTTCTGAGGATTAGTGGCTACAGCTGGCAGGGGCTCAAGTGTAGCTGCTGCCACTGGCTGGGCTCCACCCACGGGTAGTGTACCCTGGGTCTGATATACAGCAGCTGCCTGTTCATGAGCCTGCGCGTTAGGGGTCTGTGCTCTCCCGCCCGCCTGGGATATGGTTAGGTCTGCCGAAAATAAACCGGCCTAAGTCATATTGTCCATGAACCGCAATATACGACCCATGACTTCCTGAAATCCTAGTGCAGATGTGAAATTCACCAGAGCTGGCTCTGCCACAGGCACCTCACCCTGTTCCTCAATAATGGGATTCTCTGATGGACCCACTGGAGGCATAACTGGAACAGTCCTGGGACGTCCTCACCCTCTACCACAGGCTGGAGCCCTCCCTCGGCCTCCAAAAACTGGGGGAGTAGCTCTTCCCTGGTCTGGAACCTCATTCGAGCGTGTTCTCACCATTTGTAAGAGAATAAGAGAAGGATATTTAGTACTACATTAATTGCACAATGGAATATGAAGAAAGTTAGTTTCCTAACACCCTATAGCCTCTCGAAGATAAGTATAGATGTCTTCGTACCGATCTACAAGACTCTATTAGGCCTGCTCATAACTTGTGAGACCTATGCGAACCTAGTGCTCTGATACCATGTTGTCATGACCCAATTTTACCAATAGGTCGTGATGGCGCCCAACACTACAGCTAGGCAAGCCAACTAATAAATTAAGCATATATCGATAAAATTTAAAACCAAGAAAAATAATAAGACACCAAATTCTACCAATGTATGTGCCAAGACCTGGTGTCACAAGTGTATGAGCATCTAGTAGATTATACAAAATCTCTAATACTGTCTGAAATAAAAATAGACAGAATGAAAAATACAAGGAGAGACACTAGTAGCTGCAGAACGGCTCAAAAAGGCAGCTCACCACTATTCCCCTGGATAACGTGGGTGTAAAATGATAGGTCGCCCACTAGTACTTACCTCGGGTCCTACACAAAAAATGCAGCAAGTGTAGTATGAGTACGTAAACAATGTGTACCCAGTAAGTATCAAGCCTAATCTCTAAGTGGTAGAGATGAGATGGCCGACTTTGACACTCACTAAGGGTCAGCAATAATAAATAGAATAAATTATAATTATTCAAATCAGCATGATTTACAGAGTTAACAATAATTTTATTCAATTAGCAGAAATAATAAGAATCCTTCAAATGCAATAATTTCCAATCTATTAATTAAATCCTTCAATTTCAATAAAAATTTCAATTTATCAAATAGTTTTACAAGCTGCAATTAAATTTCAATAAATTTTTAATTTATCAAATAGCTTTACAAGCTGCAATAAACTGTCCAAGTATCGTGTAATTATTATTATTATTATTATTAAGCACGATTTCTGCCGAGGATATTCTGCCCGATCCAGAGTGTCGTGTACACTGCCGAGGGACGTGCAGCATGATCCATAGATGCATCTATCCTGTCGAGGCGTTCGGCCCGATCCACAAGAAAGGAGGACATTTTCTTATGTACTTCCAGAATAAGAGTATTTATTGTAAAATTTATTCGAGAGGATAACAATTTATTTCAACAATTAATTAATCTAAACAAAAATTTAGCATATGACAATTTCATCTTTTAATATCCTTATCTAACAATTCATAATATATTCATATATATCAATTAATATTAATTAAACAAAGAATACCATTTATAAAAGTAATCCATGCTTTGAGTCCTAAACTACCATCTATTTGACCAACTTCAGGGGGTGAGGGTGTTCTCCAAGATTGATCTGCAGTCGGGGTATCACCAGCTGAAGATTAGGGACTCCGACATTCTTAAGACAGCTTTCAGGACCCGTTATAGTCATTATGAGTTCCTCGTGATGTCTTTTGGGCTGACCAACGCCCCAACATCGTTCATGCATTTGATGAACAGCGTGTTTCGGCTTTATCTCGACTCGTTTGTTATTGTGTTCATGGATGATATCCTGGTGTACTCTTGTAGCCAGGAGGAGCACGCCCAACATTTGAGGGTTGTATTACAGCAACTGAGGAAGGAGAAACTTTATGCCAAGTTCTCCAAGTGCGAGTTTTGGCTCAGTTCAGTGGCGTTCTTGGGGCATGTGGTGTCCAGTGAGGGTATTCAAGTAGATCCAAAGAAGATAGAGGTAGTTCAGAGTTGGCCCAGACCATCCTCAACCATAGAGATTCGGAGCTTTCTGTGTTTTGCTGGTTATTATTGTTGGTTCGTTCAGGGTTTCTCATCTCTTACATCGCCCTTAACCAAATTAACCCAAAAGGGTGTTCCTTTCTGGTGGTCGGATGAGTGCGAGGCGAGCTTTCAGAAGCTCAAGACTGCCTTGACCACAACTCCAGTGTTAGTTCTGCCATCAGCTTTTGGTTCCTATACAGTATATTGTGATGCTTCTGGGTCAGTATTGGGTGTGTTTTGATGCACGAGGGTAGAGTGATTGCTTATGCTTCGCGTTAGTTGAAGTCCCATGAGAAGAACTACCCCATTCATGATTTGGAGTTGGCTGCCATTGTTCACGCGTTGAAGATTTGGAGGCACTATCTCTATGATGTGTCTTGTGAGGTGTTTATTGATCATCGTAGCCTCTAGCACTTGTTCAAGCAGAAAGATCTCAATTTGAGGCAGCAAAGATGGTTGGAGCTGCTAAAGGACTAGGATATTACCATTTTGTACCATCCAGTAAAGGCCAATGTGGTGGCCGATGCCTTGAGTAGAAAGGAAGTGAGTATGGGTAGTCTTGCATTCCTTCCTGTTGGTGAGATACCCCTTGCAGTTGATTTTCAGGCTTTGGCCAACTAGTTTGTGATATTAGATATTTCGGAGCCTAGTCGGGTCTTAGCTTGTGTGGTTTCTTGGTCTTCCTTATTCGATCACATTAGAGAGCGCCAGTATGATGATCCTCATTTTTTTGCCCTCAAGGACAGGGTTCAGCATGGTGATGCCCGAGATGTGACTATTATTGATGATAGGATATTGTGGATGCAGGGCCGGATATGTGTGCCCAATATGGATGGGCTACGGGAGTTGATTCTTGAGGAGGCCCACATCTCGCGGTATTCCATCCATTCGGGTATCGCAAAGATGTATCAGGATTTGAGACAACACTATTGGTGGAGGAGGATGAAAAAAGATATAGTTGGGTTTGTAGCCCGGTGTCTCAACTGTCAGCAGGTGAAATATGAGCATCAGAGATCTGGTGGCCTGTTTCAGAAGATAGAGATTCCAGAGTGGAAGTGGGAGCGGATCACCATGGATTTTGTAGTTGGGCTCCCACAGGAATTGAGGAAGTTTGATGTTATTTGGGTGATTGTGGACTGGTTGACCAAGTATGTACACTTCATTCCTGTGAGTACTACCTATTCTTCATACCGGTTGACTGAGATTTACATCAGAGAGATTGTTCGCCTGCACGGTGTGCCAGTTTCCATCATTTCAGACCGAGGCACGCAGTTTACATCGCAGTTTTGGAGGGCCTTGCATTGAGAGTTGGGCACTCAAGTTGAGTTGAGCACAACATTTCACCCTCAGACGGACGGGCAGTCCGAGCGCACTATTTAGATATTGGAGGACATGTTATGTGCTTGTGTCATTGATTTTGGGGGTTCATGGGACCAGTTTCTGCCACTCGCGGAGTTTGCTTACAACAACAGTTATCAGTCGAGTATCCAGATGGCTCCGTACGAGGCTTTATATAGGAGGTGGTATAGATCTCCGGTGGGTTGGTTTGAGCCGGGTGAGGCTAGGCTTTTGGGTACAGACTTGGTACATGATGCATTGGACAAGGTGAAATTGATTCAGGAGCGGCTTCGCACGGTGCAGTCGAGATAGAAGAGTTATGCTCAAATAAAGGTCCGTGATGTGTCTTACATGGTTGGGGAGAAGGTCTTGCTGAAGGTTTCACCCATGAAGGGTGTTATGAGATTTGGAAAGAAGCACAAGTTGAGCCCTCGGTTTATTGGGCCATTTGAGGTGCTTCAGAGGATTGGGGAGGTGGCCTATGAACTTGCTTTGCCACCTAGCTTATCGAGTGTGCATCCAGTATTTCATGTTTCTATGCTTCGGAAGTATATCGGCGATCCATCTCATGTTTTGGATTTCAGCACGGTTCAGTTGGATGGTGATTTGACTTATGATGTGGAGTCGGTGGCTATTTTGGGGTGTCACGTTCAAAAGTTGAGGTCAAAGAACATAGCTTCAGTGAAGGTTCATTGGAGAGGGCAGCCCTTGGAGGAGGCTACTTGGGAGACCGAGCGGGAGATGCGGAACAGATACCCACACCTATTTGAGGCTCCAGGTATGTTTCTAGACTCGTTCGAGGACGAACGTTTGTTTAAGAGGGGAAGGATGTAACGACCCGACTGGTCGTTTTGAGAGTTATATCTTGTTCCCCCATTTCCTATTTCTTTTTTGTTCTTCAGCTATATTATGATATACCGGGTTAGTTGGTTCGGGTCCGGAGATATTTTTGGAGTGAATTGAGATACTTAGTCTCTTAGTTAGAAGTTTAAGTTGAAAAAGTTGACCAAATGTCGACTTATGTGTAAACAACCTCGGATTTGAATTGTGATAGTTCTGTTAGCTCTGTTAGGTAATTTTGGACTTAGGAGCGAGTCCAGAATGTGATTTGGAGGTCCGTAGTAGAATTACTAGAATTGGTGAAAGTTGGAATTTTGGCGAATTTGGCCGGCGATGGAAATTTTGATATCAGGGTTGGATTGGAATTCTGGGAATTGGAGTAGGTCCGTGGTATCATTTATGACGTGTGTGCAAAGTTTGAGGTCAATCGGACGTGGCTTGAGAGGTTTCAGCGTCTTTTGTGAAATTTGGAAGTTTATAAGTTCTTTAGACTTGAATCCAGGTGTATTTTGGTGTTTTGATGCCGTTTTGAGTGATTGGAAGGTCCGACTAAGTTCGCATGGGGTCATATGATTTGCTGGTATGTTTGGTTGATGTCTCGAGGGCCTCAGGTGGAATTCGGTAGGTTTCGGACATGGTTTGGAATTGAATGAGCAGTTGAAGTGCTGTTGTTGTTGGTGTAATCACAACTATGGAGTGGGAACCGCAGGTGCGAGTCCGCAGAAGTGAAGAAGGAGCCGCAGATGCGGCCAAGAAGGAGTTGGGATGGAGCCGCAGGTGCGAAGACTTTCCCGCACCTGCAAGGGTCGCAGATGCGCGCAAGTGCGTTGGATGGCCGCAGGTGTGATGGATTCCCGCACCTGCGATAGGCGCAGATGTCGTCTTGGAGCCGCAGGAGCAGAGTCTGGGATTTTAAGTGAAATCCGCACCTGCAATGGAATTTCCGCAGGTGCGGCGTCGCAGATGCGACAGGAGGTCTGCATGTGCTGTTTTGCTGGGCAGAACCTATAAATAGAAGACTTCAAGATGTTTCACCATTTTCATCATTTTTGAGCTAGGAGTTTGGGGATGTTGAGAGGGATTTCGAAGCAATCACTGAGATAAGTTCCTTGTGCCTATTTATCTTCGATAAATGTATTTCCCCACTGATATTATACCTAGTTGATGAGTTTTTGAGGTGAAATTTAGGGATTTCGAGAAGTAAATGATGTCGGATTTTGATGAATTTGGTATGGTTAGACTCGTGAGTGAATGAGCTTTTGGGTTTTGTGACTTTTGTCGAATTTTGAGACATAGGCACGGGGGACGGATTTGAGTCGATTTTGGATTTTGGCTCTAATTTGATAGTTTTCTTGTGGAATTGATCCCTTTAGCCTATATTGATTGTAATGTATTCCTTGAGACTAGATTTGGGATGTTTGGAGACCTATTTGAGAGGCAAGGGTATTGCAGAGTAGGATTTTGCTCGGTTCGAGGTAAGTAACGCTTTCAAACTTGGTTCTGAGGGTTCGAAACCCCAAATTATGTGATATGCGATTGGTATTGAGGTGACGCACATGCCAAGTGACGGGTGTGAGAGAGTGCACCGTGAGAATTGTGACCTGGGTGATTCCATGGCACCGTATAGTGACTCTATCCTGTTGATATCCATGTTTTTATAATGTGATAAAGTAATTGAGCTGTAAATCATGATAGATATCATGTTTAGGCTTTATGTCGGTATCGTTGGGACCCTTAGTTGTTGTTTCTTGCTGTCATCTCACTACTTTCATTGATATTCCGTACTCAGTCATATTCATGCATATTTATATCATATCTCAGTCTCAGTTAATTATTGATACATCATATCATTGTTCCGGGTTAGTTTTTATGACATTGTGAGCTCGTGGGTGAGACTAGAGAGATTGATGTCTGAGTGAGGCCGGGAGCCTGATTTTGAGTAACAGTTATGGGATTGGGCTGCACGTCGCAGCGATTATATTGATGATTATGATAGCGCTTGGGCTGTAGGAGCCCCTCCGAAGTCTGTAACACACCCTAGTGAGCGCGGATGATATTATTGAGGGATGGATCTTCCCTGGACATGGATCTTGTCCAAAGTACTTGATACCTGGAGATGGATCTTCTCCACAGGGTTGGATTGCCCTTTTCCTCGGTACTGGGTGACTTATAGTCAGTGTTGTATATGTTCTGGGATGGATCTTCTCTGGGCCGGATGGCCTTATACAGTACCGAGTGGTTGAGCATATGAGAGTGGGAGCACATGGTGCATTTCATACAGTATATGCATTGGCATGTAGATATAGTTGAGTTATATACCTTATACTGTTTAGATTTGTATTTACTTTATTGCTTTGAGCTGTCTACTTAACTTGAAAGCATGCCTACGTTTCTGCACATTTATTTCTATTATATCTGTTGCGGTTGAGTTCGTCACTACCTTTTAGTCCAAAGTTTGGACTTGTTACTTATTGAATTGGTGTACTCACGTTACTTCCTGCACTTCGTATGCAGATCCAGGCGACTCTGTTCACGGCGGCGGTTGCTGATTGAGGCCCCAAAGTTTGGAGACTATCCAGGTAGATGCACATCGTTCGCAAGCCTTGACTCTCCTTCTTTATCATTTGATGTATTTTTAGTTATTTTCTTTAGACATTATAGTGGATTGTATTCCGAATAGACGTTCATGTACTCAGTGACACCCCGGTTTTAGGCTGGATTGTATCGCACTTTGGAATTTGTTATGTTTTCAAGAGGGTTTCTTTAATTTTAACTGTTTTCGTCATTATTTTTAAAGTTATTTTATTGTGTTGGGTTGTTGAGTTGAAGCTGGTCTAGTTCCACGATAGGCGCCATCACAACGATTGATTTTGGGTCGTGATAGTACATGATTAAGCTAAATGGTAAATAAATCATCATTAGTAACATCCAAGAACTAACACAAATAAGCACGTAGCATGAAGTGGTCAAATAAAGTTTAGTTAAATAAAGTTGATTTGAGTTTTTCTAAAGTTGTGTAAATAAACTCTAATTGGGCCTTGAATGATTTACAGAAGACTTGGGTATAGAATAGCATAAAGTGCTATGAGTAAAAGAAGAATTGGGAAAATAACACCGTATAGCCGCTCTCAAAATAATAGCCGAAATTCTGAAGTCCAGCAGGTCCTAAAGGGATTTAGCGTGAATGGGCTTGGACCCGTTATGCAGATTAGACTCCAGTACATTGAATGCAGCGGACAGGACAAAAAGGTAGCCCAGTCCAATTAAAACTCCAGATAGTCCGGCGGGTTTCATGCTACAAAAATAAACAAAGAAAAAGGAATGAGAAACAATTGTGCAAATAAATAAATTAAAAAACATAGCGTTGGAGGCAGGCATAGAAAATGGAAAAAGCAGAAGTTCATGTTATACGTAGCTCATTCACAATTTTCAAACATGACTAGTTTATTAACTAGCCAAGAGTGGCATAAAAGAAACTTCACATAATTGAAAATAAGAAAAGGTGAAGTAATTAGTATTAACTCCAAAATCAAAGATCTCAGCTGCTTGAAAAAAATTATATTTGTAACATAGGGTCAGTTTACCAGACTTAACCAAATTTGACTTATAAGGAAAGTTTTAACACGAATCTCTAGATGAAATCTTCACAACAGCTAAGGTATTCGCCTACTAGTAATTTCATGTGAATATTAGGGAATTCATGACCTAGTGGTGGGGCAGAATCTCTGCTAAGGGGGTTCAAAAAGAAAAGTTAAAAAATATTGTAACTAGTGAGAATTGAACATATTATCTAGCAAAGATTATGAACCCTCTTAACCACTAAGTTATACTTTTAGGTTGTGGTAGGGGATTCAAAACCTAATATATAAAGGTAAATAACAGATTTTACCAATTTAGTGATTTGTTTTAAAATAATGTAAAACTCCATAATTGATCCTTAGAGAAGTGTTGAAAAAAATGTAATGTGTATTTATTATTTTGTGTTATTTGATAAAATTGGTGTTAGGGGATCGTTTGCGTTGTAATTTGGAGGTTTTATTTTAATTTTGAGATTATTTGGAGTAAATTTGGGATGGTTTGATTAAAACGGGATTGCAGTTTTGAAAAATACTTTGTTGAATAACATAGATAAATTATGCCAATCAAACTTTTATGAATTATTTAACAGATAAGCCAAACTGCAGAAAACATAAAATTATGCCAATCTGGTAGTGTTTGGTGAATAATTAAATATGCACAAGATAAAATTTGTAAATAATTTAATAATAGATCTAGTGCAGATAACACCAAATGATGCCAATATAATAGATTTGTTGAACAAATTAACAATCACAACGTTATGCCAACAAGGTATATAGCTTGAACAACTAACGAAATATGTAGAGTAAATATAGTATAATATTTATTACTCCGATAGATAAATCTCTCACAACCAATAAGTGTTTATGGGACCGAAGGTCATTTGATTTTCTAAATATATTTAAAAGTAGAAGTAATATTTAAAGACCAATCACTTATAGGACCATTCTTTTCGATCACCCTAAAATATGTGTCGATAATACTAATTAAGAAAAGTGTCTTTCCTGTACATTTCTTATGACTTTGAGTCTTTGACACTTAAATATAAAACTCAAAAGTCCCTTAAATAACAAAAAACATAAATAACCAATATTTAAAAAAAAAAATTCAAAAACCTAACAACAATAGGTATTTTATATACATGGCAACTAAATAATTATATTACCTAGCAGAAAAATCCCAGTGCCATTAAAATAGGGATGCTAGTTAATAATTCCTAAATTTAAGCAAAAATAAAAGGAAAGACGATGACTTCCACCCAAAACTCAACACTCTTCCAAACTTCACTAAAATAGGCATACTAATTAATGATACACAAATCCTACCAATCCACAAATAAATTATTGAACTTTCATGAATTACTATAATATTAAAGTGATGGCTACTCTTCTTGAATTGAAATATACATTCACTCAACGTGTTCTCTTTAATAATATTTTTATTAGTTTTTAAGTTATACCCCACTAATAGTTATTTATCTTATACAACGTTGTTCATTTATTCCAACAAAAACTTAATTTAACACTACTTATGTATCTATACCTATACTATATTAAAAGCACGAAGGATCTTAACGAAATATCGTTCGTCTTTTTTACCCTTTAAAAATTGAGTTCACACTGGACGAAAATAATCATTTTGTTATTTTCTTAATATTTACAAATAGTCATTTAATTAATCTCCTACTATTTAGGAATGGTCATTTAATTATTCTCCTAATATTTTTAAACTAGGAAAGTTTGTTATTTTTCTAATATTTAGGAATAGTCATTTGATTAATTTCCTACTATCTAGGATAGTCATTTAATTATTCTCCTAATATTTATAAACTAGGAAAGTTTTTCATTCAACTCCATTTATATTTAGGAGTACCAAATTTCTTCTTTTAGGTTTCTGAGGAGGTTTTTTTAGTTAATACAATTCTGCCTATAAGTTTTAATTTTTCTTTCGTTAATAAAGTTTTGACGTAGGAAGTTAGAAAAGTTTTGGTACTAACTTATTAGGACTAATTTTTTATAAAATATATTAGGTGAAAAATGAGTCTTTTGGACTTATTTGTGGATTAGGAGTCTTTATTTTATTAATAAAGTTTTCTTTGTCTATTGAACCATATATAATTTTACCTTATATATATTTTCTTTGTCTATTTACTCATAATTTCCAAAGCACATTATGTTAAGTAGTAAAAACCTAGAGATTTTACCTAGCAAATTAAAATCCATTGTAATTTTGTTTCTATGGATCTAATAATAAGGCATCAAAGGGTCGTAAGACAACATTTCTTCATTTTCCAGGCACTTGTACTTTTATCTATAATTTTTCTAATTAGTTTATAAAGAATATTTCATAATGTTTAATCTTAAAGTTTTGTATGCAATGATATAGGATACACACACAACGCGCGTACCATAAGACTAATACTATATTAAAAGCACGAAGGCACTTAGCGAAATATCGTTCACCTTTTTTACCCTTTAAAAATAGAATTTATATTGGACAAAACAGTCATTTAATTATGTATACGGTTAAAACCAGGCCTATCCGATTGTGCTATGTGATCAAGACCAGGGAACTGCATCGAGGGTTAGCCTCGTAATAGATCAGACCGGGGCACGAAGACGAGGTATCAAGTCCAAGGATCGAGGCGCCTGTCGAGATCGAGGTCAGCAGTGATCGAGGCCAAATATGACAGACTTCGAGCAAAGCGCAACAACGGAAAGGTGAGATATCCGTGACTGGCCGAAGATCATGGCATAAATCTCGGAACAAATCAAATCAAAGATAGTTATCTAGTTAATTATAGGATTTACTTCCGTAATAAGAATTGTACCATAGATAGGATTCCTCTACTATATATAAAGGGGGTCATAATCATTTTATAAGCATCCTACATTCACGCATATCAAAGCAATACATTATTCTCTCTTTAATTTACATTCTCTTGTTTATCAGCTTATTGCATTTTAACTGTTCTAGCATAACCAGCTCGAGGGTATTCAAGCTCGAGGGCTCTGTTCAAACACTGGTTCGCCTTATATTATTGTTAATTTTTATTATTATTCTTTGCATGTATCAATTGGTATTAGGTGAAATCACGTATCCTTAAAACCACAATACAAGTCTAATTGTTATCCAAATTTTAAGGTAAACAGTTTGGCGCCTACCGTGGGGCTAAGGATAATAGTGATTGCCTAGTATTAATCCTCATAACACACACCGCTTTACGCTTGTTCTCGTAAGTGTCTTTGATTTCAGGAATCAACATGTCTAACTCTCAAGCAGCACCCACTCACGCTGATATCTGCCTTGGTCTTCATGGCAAAAATGAGAACATAGTCTCCTCGGGAAACGGAGTACCTCCAGTCAATCCCGATGAACCACCGGCCATAGATCCAGTCGATATCGGTTCTCGTGTTGCCATTCATGGTAATTTAGGCGCCGACCCTGAAAATAGCGTCTGCAGAGATGCCTGGGAAACCGGTCAGAACACATAGAGCAGTGAGGAAGGCAAAATTGGCCTTCGAATGATATTTGAAATGTTCCAGACTCAGCAAGTTGCGATAGCACAACTCCAAAATCAGAATCGAGCACCAAGCAGAATTGAGCTCGATACTTCACAAGAAGTTATTCATAGGGTCGAACCTGTTTCGGCGAAACCGAACGATAATGGATCGAGAACTGACCCCGCCATCATGAAGATGCTCTAGGAGCTCACTAAACGGATTGAATCAGGAGAAAAAAAAATTGAGGCTAATGACAAGAAGGTAGAAACGTACAATTCACGGGTTGACCAAATACTGGGGGCACCCCCGATTCTAAAAGGTTTGGATTCGAAGAAGTTTGTGCAAAAGACATTCCCTCCAAGTGTGGCTCCGAAGCCCATCCTAAAGAAGTTTCGCATGCCAGAAATTCCCAAATACAATGGAACAACTGATCCTAATGAGCATGTTACTTCTTATACATGCGCGATAAAAGGAAATGACTTAGAAGATGATGAAAATGAATTTGTTCTGTTGAAGAAGCTTAGAGAAACTTTATCGAAGGGGGCAATGATATGGTTCCACAATTTGCCGCCCAATTCCATTGATTCCTTTGCCATGCTTGCTGATTCGTTCGTAAAGGCTCACGCTAGAGCAATAAAGGTCGCGATTAGGAAGTCGGACCTCTTCAAAATAAGACAAATGGACAATGAAATGCTATGGGAATTCGTATCTCTGTTCCATATGGAACACATGGACCTACCCCCCGGTCACCGATGATTGGGATGTCCAAGCCTTCACTCAATGTTTGAATGAGCGAAGTTTGGTAGTATCACGACAACTAAAGCAGAATTTGGTTGAATATCCAGCTGTGACCTGGGTCGATGTACATAATCGATACCAGTCAAATATCAGGGTCGAGGATGATCAGTTAGGGCTCCGTCTACCCAAATAGATCCGACGGCATAATTCAAAGGGACATCGACAAAGAGCCCCGATCAAATAGAGATCGATACCAACCATACAACGCAGATCGTAGAAACAATGGACCGGAACGTAATCCCATTAGAAATGATCGAAGGAATGATCGAGGACAAAACTCTCGAGGGCTTATGAGTAAGAGTGGCTTAGATAAACATGACGAGCCTAAAGAAGCGCCATAATTATCAGAATACAATTTTAGCGTTGATGCATCGGGTATTGTATCAGCCATTGGACGAATCAAGGATACTAGGTAGCCCAGACCCCTACTAACCGATCCAGTCCAAAGGAACTCTAATAAAATATGCAAATTTAGACATTTAAGGGAGAAGGTAGACCGTTTGTTCAACGAGGGTCATCTTCGAGAGTTCCTTAGTGACCGAGCTAAGAATAACTTTAGAGACAGGGATGCAAATAGAAAAAATGAACAGGAGGAACCACATCACAAAATTCATATGATCGTAGGTGGGGTCGATGTTCCTCAGGGCCCGATATTTAAACGCACCAAGGTAACAATCACAAGGGAGAAACGTACCCGGGACTACTTACCAGAAGATACATTGTCTTTCAACGATGAGGATGCAGAAGGGATCGAGCAACCTCACAACGACATACTAGTAATATCTATCCTTATGAATAAAATTTAAGTTAAACGTGTGTTGGTTGATCCAGGTATCTCGGAAAATATTATTCGATCGAGGGTCATGGAGCAACTCGGCCTCCAGGATCAAATCGTGCCTGCTTCTCGAGTACTCAACGGTTTCAACATGGCAAGCGAAACCACTAAAGGGGAAATCATTTTGCCAGTAAATGTGGCCGCGACTATCCAGGAAACAAAGTTTCATGTAATCGAAGGTGACATGAGATACTGATGTTAGGCTAGAAACTCGTGTTTTAGCCGTAGTATTACACTCTAATTGTTACATTTTATGTGTGTTTGAGCTTAAATGATAGTGACTTACACTTAGTACGTGTTTTATGCCTTGTGGGAAGTGATTCCGAGTTCAAAAGTCAATTTGGAGCTAAATCAATCAATTTGGAGCTTTGAAGTCTGAGTAGAAGCCTAATAAATTAAGTCGGGATCATGTTTGGAGGTCGCGTACCAAGTCTGGATGTCAAAAGAAAATGAAAAAACTTCACTCTGAGAAGCTAACACTGCTGCGGCGCGTGAGGCATCGCAGGGCACGACGCGGCAGTGTAAAAATAGCTTGAAGAACAAAATTGCACCCCAGCTAATAAACTCCACAGGTGTGGCGCGGGGCGCGACGCATCTGTACAAAAAGCTGCAGAGTATTTCCTACTTTGGCTTGGAAAGGGTAGATTCATCTGGAGTTGTTTCTACACGGTATAAATACATAAATAAACACAATTTTGAGGGTGTGACCTAACTTGGAGAGGAAAACAAAAGTGCCAAATACTCGGGATCACGGATTTGATCAATTCTTCCATCCCTTTTCTAGTACTTTTTGATTTTATATTTGAAAGCCTTATTATTGATGATTGTATGAACATGAGTGGCGAAGAACCCTATTGTTATGGGGTCATGAGTGCTACATGAATGTTGATGTTTGAAGTTTAAATTGACGAATTTGATTTTATCATATTGGGTTATTTATTTAATTCAGATTTTAATTATTTTGCTGAGTGGCTAACAGTGAAATACTATCTACGAATCTAGAGTTGAAGTCGAAAGTGGGAATTCTAGATTACATATAGAATTAAATAGAGCAAGTTCTTGAACCTGGGCATCGGGGAACAGATTCGTAATTAGGATAGACATATACCTAATTGTCGTGCTTGATTGAAATACAGGAATTGTAAATGCATTCTTGTTAATATTAATTCCATAGACATATAGCCATTAAGTTAGCTTGAATAGGCGAGTAAGAACTCGACGTATTCTTATGAGTAATATTAACTATGTGGGAACGATACTCTACTCTCTACTCTATTACTTGATGAACACGTATACTTGCGTGAGTGTTTTTGGTCGCAACAACTTTTTGGCGCCATTGCCGGGAACTTAGAAATTAGCTACTTGACTGAGTTAAGCTTTTATTTATTTTTTCAAGCTCTAATTTTCAGTTTACCATGTTTGTGTTAACGTAGGCTCTTCTCTTGAATGCGGAGGAGTAGAAGCGCAAACATTATCCTTTCTCTTGATCCTGAAATTGAACAAACACTTCACATAGTGAGAAGGGAAGTCGAAGCTAGACCTAGAATAGAAAGAGAGTTGGGCATCGTAGTTCAACCATAACCAATAGAGATGGCAGGTAATGAAGAGCGTCCGGTGATAGAAGCAGCCGCAAGTCCCAATCTTGCTAATATAACTCAGACTATTGTGAAGCCTGATATCATAGGGCATTTTGAACTCAAACAGTACATGGTACAACTGATTCAGTCCATAGTGCAATACATGGGTCTATCTCATGAAGACCCGCAGAGGCACATTCAGAACTTCCTGGAAATTACGGATACTTACAATTATCCAAACGTTTCCAAGGACTATGTCAGGCTGGCACTGTTTCCCTTTTCACTGCTGGGGGAAGCTAAGGAATGGTTGCAAATGGAGCCGGCGAACTCAATCCATACTTGGGATGATCTAGCAAGGAAATTCTTAATCATGTTTTTCCCACTAAGAAGACAAAGTCGCTGAGGAGCCAGATTCTTGGGTTCTAACAGCGGGATGGCGAGACACTTTGTCAAGCTTGGGAAAGATACAGGAAGCTACTCAGAGACTACCTACATCATTGTCAGACTGATGAGGTATTGGGTAATAATTTTGTTGATGGGCTAGACGAGGCACCAAAGATGAATCTTGACTCAACTTGTGGGGGTAGTTGCATGGAGATACCATATAGTGAAATCCAGCTCATGCTAAACAACTTCACTACTAATGATCATAATTGGCAAGGATATGGGGACTCACGAAGAGCAATTAAACAGAAAGCAGCCGGTGTGATTGAACTTGATGACTTCTCAGCCATGAGAGCAAATATAGCAAAGTTGGAAAATCAGATGAATAAAATGACAATGCAAAAAACACAACAGATGCAACATGTACAACATATGTCTATTTGCTGTGAGCTATGTGGTGACAGTCATATGAGTGACATGTGCCCCACGAATCCTGAATCTATATACTATGTGGGGCAACAGAGCAGGGGTCCGATGAATCAGCATGCACAATATAGGAACACTTACAATCCAAATTGAAAGAATCATCCTAACTTCTCATGGGGTAGAAATCAGCAGAATCAGAATCACTTTAGGCCCCAAGAAAATTTCAATCAACCTTAGAAGCCACCCCAACAAATGGAAGAGAGTGCGAATGACTTATGAAGAAGTTGTTTCTTGACAATCAACAGCTCAGGACCGATTTCAGAAATCTTGAGAGGCAAATGGGGCAGTTAGTAACAAATCAAAATACTAGACCTGCAGGCGCTCTTCCCAGTGATACAGAGAAGAACCCTCAAGTTAATGCAGTTACACTCAGAAATGGGAAAGAACTAGAGGAAGTGCCAAAAAAGAGAAAGGACAAGCCTATACCTGAGGGGGAGTTGATTCCTAAAGCAACACACGAGTCAAAGAAAGACGAAGCGAGTTCAAAACCAGTGGAGGCTGCAAGGCCACTACCACCTTTCCCCCAGAGATTGTAGAAAAAGAATGATGATCGCATGTTCAACAAATTTCTCTCTATGTTGAGCCAGGTTCAATTGAATATTCCATTGGTAGATGTACTTCATGAAATTTTAAAGTATGCTAAGTACTTAAAAGATATAGTGTCTCACAAGAGGAGATTGACTGAATTTGAGATAGTTGCACTTACTGAAGAGTGCACTTCAAGGGTCCAGAACAAGCTTCCTCAAAAGCTTAAGGATCCTGGCAGCTTCACCAATCCTGTGCGAGTTGGTAATATTGATGTGGGTTGTGCTCTTTGTGATTTGGGGATGAGCATAAAGCTGATACCCTTGTCCTTGTTCAAGCAATTGGATCTGGGAGCTCCAAGACCAATCACTGTGATGTTGCAGCTAGCTGATATGTCCATAGCATACCTTAAGGGCGTGATTGAAGATGTATTGCTGCAAATTGGGAAATTCATCTTCCCTGAAGACTTAATTATCCTAGATTGTGAGGCTGATGAACTGGTTCCAATCATATTGGGACGACCTCTCTTGGCTACTGGTGATGCAATTATTAAAGTGAGAGAAGGAAAAATGATTACGAGGGTGGATAATGAGGAAGCAGTCTTTAATGTCTACAAGGCAATCCAACTTCCCTGCCACTATGAGGAGCTCTCTATGATATCTGTTGTGGAGGTGGATGAGCAACTTCTTGACATGAGTGTATATCTAGATGATTCTCTAGAGAAAACACTCATGTTGTTCGATATCTTGGAGATTGATGATGAGGTTGAGGAGATGATGCATATCCTTGATGCATCATGTGGTTACATACGGGGAATACACCCCTTTGAGCCCCGAAATAGGCCAAGTGGGCCTTCTCCAAAGCCGTCGGTTGAAGAAGCTCCAAAATTGGAGCTTAAACTCCTACCTCCTCACATTCAATATGCTTATTTGGGTGGTTCTAACACTTTACCTGTTATTGTTTCTTCTGACTTATCTAAATTGCAGGAAGAAAAGCTATTGAGAGTGCTATGTGAGCACAAGTGAGCAATTGGGTGGATGATGTTTGACATTAGAGGCATTAGTCCAGCTTTCTGCATGCATAAAATCCTCATGGAGGACGAACACAATCCAAGTGTAGAGCAAAAATGTCTCCTAAATCCAATCATGAAAGAGGTGGTAAGAAAAGAAGTGATTAAGTGGCTTGATGCAGGTATTGTATTTCCAATCTCTGATAGCAAATGGGTAAGCCCCGTCCAATGTGTGCCTAAGAAAAGGGGGATGACTGTAGTGGTTAATGAAAATAATGACTTGATTCCCACAAGAAATGTCACTGGGTGGAGAATTTGTATAGATTATAGAAAATTGAACAATGCCACCCGAAAGGACCACATCCCCCTCCCCTTTATTGACCAAATGCTTGATAGATTAGCTGGCCAGGAATACTACTATTTCCTAGATGGTTATTTGGGGTATAATCAGATTGCTATAGCCCCAAAAGACCAAGAGAAGACCATATTTACGTGTCCCTATGGCACGTATGCATTCAAGAGAATGCCCTTTGGTTTCTGTAATGCACCTGCGACTTTTCAAAGGTGTATGATGGCTATTTTTACTTACATGGTTGAAAGATTTGTAGAAGTGTTCATGGATGATTTTTCTTTGTTTGGATGTTCTTTTGATTATTGTTTAATGAACCTTAATAAAGTGCTTGCTAGATGTGAAGAGACAAACTTGGTGCTAAACTCGGAAAAATATCATTTCATGGTACGTGAAGGTATAGTCCCGGGCACAAGGTGTCCAAAAGTGATTTGCATGTGGAAAAAGAAAAGGTCGAGGCGATTGAAAAATTGCCCCCACCGACATCCGTCAAAGGCATTCACAGTTTCTTCTCCTTTGTGCAGGCTTTTGGAGAAAGATACTCCCTTCAAGTTTGATGATGCTTGTCTGAAAGCATTTGAGGAGCTGTAGGGGAGGTTGGTGACTGCACCAATTATCATTACCTCGGATTGGGCGCAACCATTTGAGTTGATGTGCGATGCAAGTGACATAGCAATCAGAGCTGTTTTGGGGCAAGGAGAAATAAAATCTTTCACTCCATTTATTATGCGAGCAAAACTCTGAATTTAGCCCAGATGAATTACACTGTTACTGAAAGGGAGTTGCTTGCAGTGGTGTGTGCGTTTGACAAGTTCAGACCTTATCTAGTGGGAACCAAAGTTATCGTCTACACAGATCATTCAACTATCAGATACCTGTTTGAAAAGAAAGATGCCAAACCGAGACTGATTCGTTGGGTCCTCCTCTTGCAAGAATTTGACTTAGAGATCCGAGATCAAAAAGGGACAAAGAACCAAGTAGCTGATCAGTTGTCCAGATTAGAAAATTGGAGCCATGTAGCTGAAGGAGGGCCGATCAAAGAAACAATTCCTGATGAGTAGTTATTAGCTATCACCTCAAGTGAAGCTCTGTGGTATGCAGATTATGTGAATTTTATTGCAAGTGGGGTGACACCACCAGAATTTACACCCGATAATATAAGAAGGTTTCTGCATGATGTGGGGCTCTACATGTGTGATGAGCCATTCTTATATAAGCAGTGCGCAGATCAGTTGGTACGAATATGTGTCCCTGAGGAGGAGATGAATGTAATACTGCATGACTGTCATGCTTTGCCATATAGAGGTCATCACGGTGGGGATAGAACCGCCCAAAATGTGTTGCAATCGGGTTTCTATTGGCCAAAATTGTTTAAGGATGCACATGCCTTTGTTAAAAAGTGTGACAGGTGCCAAAGAACCAGAACAATAACAAAGAAGCACGAGATGCCTTTGCAAAATATACTGGCAGTGGAGCTTTTTGATATTTGGGGGATTGATTTCATGGGACCGTTCCATACTCTAATGATCACAGGTACATCTTGGTGGCAGTCGACTATGTGTCTAAGTGGGTGGAGGCCATTGATCTTCCTACTAATGACGCAAAGGTAGTGGTAAATTTTGTAAAGATGCACATCTTCACACGTTTTGGGACTCCAAGGGTGCTGATAAGTGACATAGGAACTCATTTTTGTAACAAATTGTTGAATAATGTTCTAGCAAAGTACGAAGTTAAGCACAAGGTTGCCACCACCTATCACCCCCAAACGAGTGGTCAAGTGAAAGTGTCAAACAGAGAGGTGAAGCAGATTTTAGAGAAAACAGTAAGTGGAAATAGGAAGGACTGGGCCGGAAAGATGGATGACGCATTATGGGCATATCGAACTGCATACAAGACCACCATAGGTACTTCTCCGTACAGGTTGGTTTATGGGAAGGTGTGCCACTTGCCTGTCAAGCTTGAACACAAAGCCTATTGGGCAATCAAAAAGCTGAATATGGATATGGACTTAGCTGGTGAGAAGAGGTTGTTGCAACTCAACGAGATTGATGAGTTCCGATTGCACGCGTATGAAAATGCCAAATTGTATAAAGAAAAGACCAAGAGGTAGCATGACAAGCACATCCAACATCGTGAGTTTGAGCCAGGTCAAGAATTTCTCTTGTTTAATTAGAGGTTGAAGCTTTTCCTCATTAAGCTTAAGTATCGATGGGCAGGTACTTTCGTTGTGGTAAGTGTGAGGCATCATGGAGCGGTGGAATTGCGTGATACGAGCTCAAGTGGTACCTTTTTGGTAAATGGGCAGAGAGTAAAACATTATTGGGGTGGTGACATTGCACATCACAAGACCTCGGTGGACTTGACCAATGCTTGAAAACGAGTTGAGTCGTGCCGCGCCGTTAAATCAGGCACTTGTTGGGAGGCAACCCAATTTTTTTTATTTTTTTCTCATGCTTCTAACCCTTTTAGAATAGTTTAGATAATTATAGTTTAGGATTATTAGAGTTTAGGAGTTTTGAGACTTGTCTGGGCAGGTACAAATATGAACTGGACATAAAATAAGTACATAATAGAGTCGGGGTGCAACCCGTGAGCTAAATATCAAAATCGAGGCAAACTCTGTAAAAATTGGCCTAGCGCACCGCGTGGGGCATTGTGCCATGCGCCGCGCCAGGACAAATAGCTCTCATGATGAAAAAGAACCGGCCTCTGATAAAACACACTACCGCGCCGCGTGGGGCGACGCGCTCTGCGATGCGGCAGTGTTAATTAATTAAAAAAAATAGTTTTTTAGTCGTTTTAATTAGAGACTACCCATTCTTCACCCCCCTTTTATTTTCTCTTTCATTCTGGCTCTCTTAACCCTCTCTAAACTCTCCCCAATTCCCCCATTCTCGTTCTTCTCAATTTTCTTCCACACACACCTCCAATTCCCTCTTCTCATCTTCAAGGTAAGTCTTCCTCTCATCTCATCTCTTTTATTTTTTGTAGTGATTGAAGTATTTGAGTAGTTTTAGTTTATGTTGAACCAAACCTTAGGTAGATTTATTTGTGATTTTGTTTTAGTTTCTTTGCATGTATGGCCTAAAATGGGCCTTAGCTTGTGGGGTGTTTATTGTTATTATTAGTGTGGAAGATTTCAGTGTGTTTTGATGGTGTGAAATTAAATTTTGTTGAAGCTTGGTGGGGTTGCTCATGTGGCCGAAATTTAGTGAAGTTTGGTTAATAATTGATGCAATTGATGCTATTGTGAAGGTGTGAGGTGTGTTTGCTTTGGTTGTATGGTGAGTCTACCCCAATTTGAGTTAAAAGTAAGAAGGTGCAAGATATGCCCACAATGTGTTTGTTGAAATATCTGAGTGACATATAATTGTGTAGTATTGCAAATTGGTCTTTATTTGTGGGATGTAATGCTTGATGATAAGTGTGGGGTGGGATGCTATATTTTATGCTGTGAAACTTTGACTTGTTAGCCCCAAGTACTAATTGATTTACCACCCCATGTTAATGTGCTGCTATGTGCCGAATTAGGTGTCCGATTCATGCTATTGTGCTTGGGTAGTGTTGTATTGTATCCTGATTTTGTAGTAGTAAATTAGACTAAATTCTTATTCTTTGTTTTTTCTTTCATGTTTACTAGTTTAGCTTCTTAATTTTGTCATGTACACTAGTGTGCCCGTGATTCTGTTGTTGGAATGTTATGTTGGTAGTTGGGTGGGCTGCTGTTGGCTTGTGGCGTGCTTCCAATGGGGTAATCTGAGTCCCCAATATATATTTTACTTGTGAACATGCCAATAACATAAGTGTGGGGTGGTTACCCCGTTTGGTCTTGTTTTGTTTCATGTGTATGACTAATATTGTTTGTCTTGTACAAGTACAATGTCTCGCCGCCCGAGCAAACAATGTAACACAGGTTCTTCCGAGGTTGACACTAGTAGCCGTCGAGGAGGTAGGCGGGCACCTCCCCCAGCCCTAGTGGAGGAGGAAGATGAACGCATTGATCTTGATGCGGATGTGGTACCATCGTGCAAATATGGTATTCGGGCTGTCCCAGCCCATGCTCGACACTGGTTCCAGACGTTTGTCCTTGCGGTGAACCCGGAGCCTGAGGTTGCTATTGACGATGTGAAGTTGGCCCGAAAATACAGTGAGATCTATAACAACATTCGGGCTTTGTGTTTTGACAGTCTATTCCATCCAGGGGATGCGGTGAACGTGAACCTGGCCAAAGAATTTTATACTAATTGGCAACCTAAGGCTAGCTTAGATGTTGTGTACGAAGTACAGGTACGCGGCAAAGTGATTCCATTCTCTTCCTAAGTGATCAATCGGATTATGGGTTTCACGGAGCATTCCCATAAGCTCTTTCAGAGGTTTCTCCGTCGGCCAGACTATCCGGCTATCCGCCGATAGCTATGTGGCACTGACTCTTCTACCGCATGGACGCGGGATGCAAATGAATGCCACAAGGAAATGAAGAAGGGAACATTCCAGCGTCTGGCCAGGTTTGTTTTACGGTTAATTAATACCAAAATCATGCCCACCCATAGTGACACTGATGTATCACGGTTGAAAGTGTGTTTGATCTATTCTTTGTTGACACAGATGCGATTGGATCTTGGAAAAATCATGCTGGAGCACATGGCTAAAGTGTGACCTCTTATGGCCTGCCATTTACATTACCCGAGTATGATCACTCTGTTGTTGAGGGCGCACCTTGTAGAGGAGGAGTTTCACTATGACCGGATCATCCCCGTGACATATCCTATCAAGGCCTATGCTGTCACATCAGTGATAGATCCTCTAGCTGCTGCTATTAATTCGGACCAGAGGCTTGTTCGTGTTGAGGAGACACTGCAGCTGTTGTTTGCTGACTTGCGCCTTCGCTCTGAAAGGGGGGAGACCAACTTGGAGTAGTTGCAGCAAGATCGCCCCCTTTTCTGCTATCACTCAACATTGGTTGAGATTGGCGAGAGGAGGACAGTTGCCACCAGATGAGGATGTGAACTCCGTTCCCTCTGATGATGAGGAGTATTAGCACCTTCGAGGGTGTTGATGATTAGGCCACATGCCTCAGGGAGTCACCTTTTCACTCTTGATTTTACTATTTTTCATTGGGGACAATGCAATCTCTTAAGTGTGGGGTGGGGTGCTCCTATTTTTGATTGTAGTTGTATGTTTGTTTTTTCTATTTGCCAGTTGGTTTTGTTTGATTTGTTTCTTGCTTTCTTAGACAATATGGTCTGTAAACTATAATTCTGAATTCTATTGGCCTGTAATAGTTAGTAGTTAGGTGTTTAGTTTCGACTCTCCCCGACGATGGATTCCATCGACTGGTTTCTTGAGAGAGATGTAGTCGAAAAACAAAATATAAAATTGAAAATCCAAAAAAATATGTCTTTTATACTAGTGTTTTATAATTTTTTATTTAGGTAGTGTAACAATTCCTCCTTAGTTTTTCTTTGTGCTGCGGTTCTTTTTCAAGGATTTTGCTTGAACCAGGTGTAGTTAAATCTTTTAACTTTATAGGAATAAAGAATCTTGAGTCAGAGTGCTAATTTAAAGACTCAATTCTCCTTGACTGCATATGCCTTGAGAGTGGTAACTGGCTTAGTTGTGACACCTAGGCTCAATTCTTGACTCTTAAATAAGTGCCTTAAATTGTATGAGCTTAACTGTGCTTAACTGCTTTGACTAGAGTGTCTTGATGAGTCCAATCCTGAGTGAGTTATGTGCTAATGTGTGAGTGAGGTTTTGTGATATTCTGTGCATGTCAGCTGATGTCTAGAACTTGCCCCGTGTGTGTACAAAGCGAAATAGTAGTCTTATTCAGTCTAGGAAGTGATATAGGCATTTCTTTGTTGAGCTAGTTATATGTCTGTTACCCACCTAATTGTTATGTATCTTAATTAAACCCTTTGAGCCTATAATCCTGTTTCTTTGGCAAACACATTACAATCCTTACCCAATTGTTTGAACTGACCATCTATTTGAACCTTGTACCTCGTGTGAGCACTTGAATTGAGTTGAACTTTGTAAAAGTTAAAGTGTTGGGTGGTTGGTTTGGCTTTTGAGCGGAACTAATGAAATAAGGAGAAAGATGCACTGTTTTGAAAAAGTAAGAGTCACTTGAATTTAAAAAAAGGGAAAAGAAAAAATAGTTGTATTGTTGTGAAAATATTCCTTGAAAGTGGTGACTCTTGATGTAATTGTGCTTAAAGAAGTAGGGAATTAATGTATATTAATGTAAAGGTGGAGTTATGGTTTAACATAAGAGTGGGGTTTGAATGGTGGAATTGTATATGTATCAAAGTGCTCAGGGAGGTGTAGCCACTATATCTATATGTATCCTACCCGTCCCGTAGCCTACATTACAACCAATTAAAGTCCTACTTGATCCTTGATTGAATGAGCTCAATTAGTGGAGCATTACACTATGGGCAAGCCTCTGGTATGTCTTATGTTTCACATGAATTTTTATTTTGAGAGTGAGTTAATTCTTTCTATCTTGAGTTCCTAATTGTTCTTGAACGCTATTGTATGTGGAACTACTCTCTATTGTTTGCGTGAGGGCACATGATTTGCGAAGGTAAGGTAACGTCTTTGATCTCTATGTTAGAGTAAGTAAGCAGGTTATGAAAAATGCGTGGTACTTTTGAGTTGGGTCTTGAGAGTGGGATGTTGTGATATGGTGCTTAGTCTACTTTAAATATTCTTGGCATGGCGTGTTAGGGAGGTTGTTTGATGAAACGGTCACCCCTAGGCGAAGTGTAGTTTAATTATTCGAGGATGAGAAATGGTCTAAGTGTGGGGTGTTGATGCTAGGCTAGAAACCTGTGTTTTAGCCGTAGTATTACACTCTAATTGTTGCATTTTATGTGTGTTTGAGATTAAATGATAGTGAATTACACTTAGTATGTGTTTTATGCCTTGCAGGAAGTGATTCAGAGTTCAAAAGTCAATTTGGAGCTAAATCGATCGTGTTCGGAGGTCGTGTACCAAGTCTGGATGTCAAAAGAGGATGAAAAAATTTCACTCTCAGAAACTAACACTGCCGCGCCACGTGAGGCACCGCAGGGTGCAATGCGGCCGTGTAAAAATGGCCTGAAGAACAAAATTGCACCCCCACTGATAAACTCCACAGGCGCAGCGCGGCGCATCTGTACAAAAAGCTGCAGAGTATTTCCTACTTCAGCTTGGAAAGGGTATATTCATCCGGGGTTGTTTCTACACGGTATAAATACATAAATAAACACAATTTTGAGGGTGTGACCTAACTTGGAGAGGAAAAGAAAAGTGCCAAACACTCGAGAGCACGGATTTGATCAATTCTTCCATCCCTTTTCTAGTACTCTTTGATTTTATGTTTGAAAACCTTATTTTTGATGATTGTATGAACATGAGTGGCTAAGAACCCTATTGTTATGGGGTCATGGGTGCTACATGAATGTTGATATTTGAAGTTTAAATTGACTAATTTGATTTTATCATATTGGGTTGTTTATTTAATTCAGATTTTAATTATTTTACTAAGTGGCTAACAGTGAAATACTATCTACGTATCTAGAGTTGAACTCGAAAGTGAGAATTCCAGATTGCATATAGAATTAAATAGAGCAAGTTCTTGAACCTGGGAATCGGGGAACAAATTTGCAATTAGGATAGACATATACCTAATTACTGAGTGGCTAACAGTGAAGTATTATGGTTGATTTCTAGTTATTTCATTGCTTGACAGTTGTAGGTAGTAAATTAGTCACTTATATATTTTGTGAGAAATCTCTTGAATCGATCAGTTATTTGTGTTTGAATCAGTCAAAAGTTAATCATAAGTCTTCGTGGGAACGATACTCTACTCACTACTCTATTACTTGACAACCACGTATACTTGCGTGAGTAAACGTGTTGCTCGGAAGACCTTAGATTCATAATATGAGGGTAGTACCTTCGACGCTCCATCAAGTCTTGAAGTTCCCAACATCGGAAGGGATCAAAATGGTGTACATCGAACAACCCGCTGCCAAAGAGATGTTTGCAATCGACGAAGTAGTACCAGTATCAACGCTTTTGTCAATAAAGGGATCAGAGGCAAAGGGAAAACAAGAGGTCAAATAGCAACAACAGGCACCAACCTTGGCCCCATTGGAGGAGCAGGAGATATTCGAGGATGAAGATTATATGACACCTCGAACCTTTATAACTCCCGATGATTCTGATGCAATGAAGTCAACGGTCGAGGAGCTGGAACAAGTCATACTGATAGAGCAACTTCCCGATCTAAAGGTACACCTGGGCACAGGGTTAACTCCCGAGCTCAGGAAAAAACTCATTCAATTCCTTTTAAATAACATGGATTGCTTTGCTTGGTCCCACTTAGATATGACAGGGATCCCACCAGAGATCACAACGCATCGATTGAGCCTGGACCCAAAATTTAGATCGGTAAAACAAAAGAGGAGGCCTCTGTCCAAGGTAAAGCATGCATTCATCAAGGATGAGGTAACCAAAATTCTCAAGATAGGATCTATTCGGGAAGTAAAATATCTCGAATGGTTAGCAAATGTAGTTGTAGTCCCTAAAGAGGGGAACAAACTTAGAATGTGCGTAGATTATAAAGACTTAAACAAGGCATGTCCCAAATATTCTTTTCCTTTGCCGAATATTGATCGCTTGATCAATGCCACGGCCGGCCACGAGATCCTTAGTTTTCTCGATGCCTACTCCGGGTACAATCAAATCCAAATGAACCCGGAGGATTAGGAAAAGACTTCGTTCATCACTAAGTATGGTACCTATTGTTATAATGTTATGCCGTTTGGGCTAAACAATGTTGGCGCTACTTATCAACGCCTAGTAAGTCGAATGTATGAAGAGCAAATAGGTAAATCAATGGAGGTATATATTGACGATATGCTAGTTAAGTCCCTGCGCGCAGAGGACCATTTAACACATTTGCAGGAAACTTTCAACATACTGAGAAAATACAACATGAAGCTCAATCCTGAGAAATGTGCTTTCGGAGTCGGTTTGGGCAAATTCCTCGGCTTTATGGTGTCAAATCGGGGAATCGAGATCAACCCTAATAAAATCAAGGCAATCAAAGACATCACGGTCGTGGACAGCGTTAAGGCCGTACAAAAATTAACAGGGCGGATAACTGCCTTTGGCCGGTTTATCTCGAGGTCTTCAGATCGAAGTCACAGGTTCTTCTCAGTGCTCAAAAAGAAGAACCGTTTCTCTTGGACCTCGGAATGCCAACATGCGTTGGAAGAATTAAAGCGATACCTTTCGAGCCTGCCATTGCTTCATACTCCGAAAGCGGATGAGCAACTCTACTTATATTTGGCAGTTCGAAAGTCGCGGTAAGTGGGGTCCTAGTTCGAGAAGAGCAAGGAACACAATTTCCCATTTACTATGTTAGTCGAACTTTAGGGGAAGCCGAGACCCGGTACCCACACTTAGAAAAATTAGCGCTTGCTCTAATAAGTGCCTCTAGGAAATTAAAACCATATTTTTAGTGCTACCCGATTTGTGTTATGACCACTTATCCTATTCGTAATATTTTTCATAAGCCCAAACTTTCAGGCCGATTGGCTAAATGGGCCGTCGAAATCAGTGGGTATGATATCGAGTATTAACCCCGAACGGCCATCAAGTCCCAAATGTTAGCAAACTTCGTGGACGATTTTACACCAGCTCTCGTACCCGAGTTTGAAAAAGAAGTGTTATTAAAAACGGGTACGTCTTCAGGGGTGTGGACCCTTTTTACGGGCGACGCTTCGAACGTGAAAGGGTCCGGGCTTAGCATCGTTTTGAAGCCACCCACGGGCAACACTATTAGGCAATCTATCAAAACTTCTATGTTGACTAACAATGAGGACGAGTATGAGGCCCTGATTGCAGGTCTCGAGCTAGCAAAAAGTTTGGGAGCAGATGTCATCGAGGCCAAATGTGAATCCAAACTTGTGGTAAATCAAGTCAACGGAACTTTCGACGTTCGAGAAGATCAAATAAAGAGGTACGTAGAAATATTGCAAGTGTATCTACATCGGTTTAAAGAATGGATGCTGCAGCATGTACCTCGAGAACAAAATAGCAAAGCCGGCGCCCTTGCAAACTTGGGGTCGTCGATCGAAGATGATGAACTTAGCTCAGGGACTGTTGTGCAACTTTCGAGGTCAGTTATCGAAGAAGGACATGCCGAAATAAACTCCACAAGCTTAACCTGGGATTGGAGGAATAAGTACATCTAATACCTAAAGAATGGGAAGCTCCCATCGGATCCTAAAGAATCGAGAACCATGCACATGAAGGCTGCACGGTTCACATTGGCAGAGGATGGAACACTATATAGGAGAACATTCGATGGTCCTTTAGCGAAATGCTTGGGGCCAGGAGACACTGACTATGTCCTACGGGAAATTCACGAGGGCACTTGTGAAACCCATTCCGGTGCCGAATCACTGATTAACAAAGTCATCAGAGCAGGATACTATTGAACCGACATGGAAAATGATACTAAAGAATTTGTTCGAAAGTGCGGAAAATGTCAAAGGTACGTGCCGATGATTCACCAGCCTGGAGAGCAACTCCACTCGATCCTGTCCCCATGGCCGTTCATGAAATAGGGTATGGGTATCGTCGGCCCTCTACCATCGGCCCCAGGCAAAGCTAAATTTATTTTATTTATGACTGACTATTTCTCTAAGTGGATTGAAGCACATGCTTTCGAGAAAGTCAGAGAAAAAGAAGTCATAGACTTCATTTGGGATCACATTATATGCAGATTCTGGATGCCTGTCGAGATCGTATGCGACAATGGAAAGCAATTCGTCAGCAGCAAAGTGACAAAGTTTCTCGAAGACCACAAGATAAAAGGATCCTGTCAACGCCGTACCATCCTAGTGGGAATGGACAGGCTGAATCAACTAAAAAGACCGTCATCCAAAATCTGAAGAAAAAGTTGAATGAAGCTAAAGGAAAATTGAGAGAATTATTGCCCGAGGTCCTTTGGGCATATCGGACAACGTCGAAATCCAGTAGGGGGCAACGTCATTCTCTTTAGTCTATGATGCCGAAGCTCTGATCCCGATCGAAGTCGGGGAACCCTGCTTTAGGTTTCGATACGCAATGGAAGAATCAAATCACGAGGCCACGAATACGAGCTTCGAATTGCTAGATGAAAGACGGGAAGCTGCCCTCGTTTGAATGGCAGCACAAAAATAACGGATCAAAAGGTATTACAATCGAAGAACCAATCTTCAACACTTTAAAACTAGAGACTTAGTCCTAAGAAAGGTCACCATCAATACTCGAGATCCAAACGAAGGAAAGATCGGCCCTAATTGGGAAGGACCGTATTAGGTCCTCGATATCATCGGAAAAGGGTCTTATAAACTTGGCACGATGAGCGGCGAACAATTGCCAAATGACTGGAATATATCACTCCTCAAACGATATTATTGCTAATGTATGACCTTCTCCATTTTTATTTGTATTTTATACTAACTTGTTGCAGGTGTTCGATCAAAGGCATCAGAGTTTTCTCCAAACACGAAGTCCTTAGGTCTGAAAGCACGTGTTGTACTCTTTTTCCCTTCGACCGGTTTTTATCCCAAATGGATTTTTCCGGCAAGGTTTTTAACAAGGCAACATTATTTGTGCTAACTTAGAGTAATTCAACAGTATCCGAGGCTCCTTTACAATCTACCTCGAATACTGGGGGGCATCACCCTCGGATGTTATGTTTTCAAGGAAAATACTTCGTGTCAACGGGGTCTCGATAGGTAAAATTTGTAAAGGGCTAAACAGTCAAATGAACCGTGCCCATGTAGATTGCTTGAGTCCTAATGGCAAAACATGTATGCATGAATGATATATTAAAAGAAGTATTTTCTCCTTATCAGATGTTCCGTGCCTTAGTGAAATTTCTACTTTACAATTTCATACTTATGATCTATCACGAAAACTGGCTCAAGTGCCGATTGCAATTAAAGCTCGAGCAATCGATCCCGTACTCGGGGACTGCCGTTCGATAATCGATATGCTCGAATTATTAAACTTCGAAATCAAAAGACCTTAAAAAGGAAATCCTCGATACTTTAGGCCAAGGCCATCCCACTCGTGGACGACACTTCGAACAAGTTTGAAGTGTAACTGGGAAATGAGCCCAAAGGGCAAATCCTAGGGCTACGGCCAAACTAACATGGTTCGGAGATGTCCGGATTCCGTAATGAAACTGGCCTTCAAATACTTCTATAAACCAGTTAAAAGGGCTACCCTCCGCAAAATTACAAAGGGTTTCGATAACATCAACTCTCAAAAACCTTAAGAGGTATCGAATAGTTCAAACTCTCGAACAAGCTCATGCCAAGGCACAACAGAATAAAGGGTTTCGATAACACTAACCCTCGAAAATCCTAATGGGTACAGATTTACCTCGTGCTAAGGCATAATAAATTGTTATAAACCTTTTAAGCCGAAAAGGGAAAAAGCCACTCATTTGAGGCCATATCGGCCCAATTCAAGAGCCTAAGGGCCATTATATTTTTTGAGTTCGAGAAGTCATCCTCACTCAACTAAAATCTAAGGGTTCTTTCTACTTCGAGTTCAAGCAAGTGCTCACTCGATTTTAGAAACTGTATTAGTCTAACTTCGATCAAGTTGCCTGAATTTCACATTCACAAACAAAATTTTCACAAGGCACTAAGTAAGTCAAAATCCTCACAAGGTATAAAGCGTATCAAAATTGTCATAAGGCAAAAAGCAAAACAGAGCTTTCACAAAATAGAAATCGGAGACAAGTCGGAAAGAAAAGAGATCTTTCATATATGCAAAAATATTTACAAAGACCACTCTGGGCCTTACACAAAAAATCCGAAAAAGGAAAAATTCTAAGTGCCTAATCTTCCCCGGGATTCTCATCTTCATCCCCTCCACTCTCGGATCCACTTGAGCTCCCGGAATCATCATCATCAGAAGAGAGCAACACTTTGGCTTCGGCCTCGAGTGCTTTCCCTTTCTCGATATCGATAGTAAGGCCGAAGCCACGAGCATGAATCTCCTCGAGAGTCTCTCTTCGAGACTGGTATTTGGCATGCCCGATAGCCCAGTATGATCGAGTCTTAGCAGTGTCAGCCACCTTCTTTGCTCGAACTTGAGCAGCTTTAGCATCAGCTTGATAGACGGCCACGATCGCCTCAGCTTTAGCCTTTACTCTTTCTGCCTCAGATGTGGACTTTGCAAGCTCAGCGGCCAACCTAGCCTCGAGCTCCTCAATTTTCTTGGCTCGGGCCAAGCTTTCCTCCTTCATGCTTTGGAGTTGACATTCGGCCGAAGACAGCTGGGCCCAAGTAGTATCTTTGTCCGAGGCAAGGCAGTGCATGTTTTGTTTCCACCCCAAAGTCTCTGCCTCCTTCATCTTGGCCTCCTCATGAAGCTACTCGATCTTTTCGGCCTTCTGCTAAACCTGCAGAATCGAAGTGTTAGTCATCATTTCCGAATTAATATATGGAGATTCTGAAAATTTACATTAGCTGCTCAATCAGGTAGGTTTGCCCTTTATGAGCTGTTACCAATTCAGCTCGGAGGTACTTGATCTCCTCTTCGTTTTGCCCACTGAGAAGTTTGAGGGCATCTATATCCTCCGTGAGCTTTTTGAGATCTGCCTCACACCGGCTCAGAAAATGTTTCCTGATGAAGTGTCAAAGCCTACGAAGAAAGAAAGGAAGTTAGGCAAGAAAAAGTAAATGCAAGCATAATATTGATGAAGGTAATCAAGGCTTACCCAACTCAGAAGTCATTGAGCCTCATCGAAGAGACTCGATGCATCACCCGGGTCGGTAACATCTTCGACCCCCATGAAGCAACCACGGAAAAGGTCCTCCCCTTCGTGGGTCGTTCCCACATCGGGGGTCTCCATAGCTTGGGCCTCTTGAATTTTCCCCTAGGAAAATGTGGGGAGGGGCGGCAAATCATCAATATTTAGTGCCCCAAGAAAGTCACTTGGGGCGTTCCCTTCATTCCGAAGGGGCTCAGGACTGGTCCCTTCAGGCACATCCGCCGATCGCTCATAGCGGCATGAAGTATCTTCAGCCTCCGACGATTAGGGGACTTTGCTTGGGCCTTCTTCCAAGACCTCCTCAGTCTGAGGCTGAACCTCATCGATTGTTAACGGCTCAGTGGCCTTTGGGGCCTCGGCGCTCCTCTTTCGGGCTACTAGCTCGAAGTCAGCAGCTTCATCTTCATCGTCCTCATCCCTTAATTGCTGAGCTACATCAGCAGGCAAAGCAGCGGTGTCTTTCTTCAACTTGCGAGCCTTGCTCTTCTTGGGCTTTGGAGTATCGGAGAGCGAGACACTTTTTCTTTTCTTTTCCTTCGCTGGCTTCGAGACCGGGGGAAAAACCTCCTCCTCCCTGGACGGGGGCCTCATGACGGCATCTTTCCCGAGACCTACTTGAAAGAGAACCAAGTGAATCTAAAAGGGAAACATTCTAAACAAAAGCCATCAGACACGTAGATAAAAGTCTTACCGTGATTGTTGGCCTCCCATTTACTAGATCGCGCCATGAGCGCTCAGCGTACGTGGAGGTCGAGGTTAAGGTCGGAACCCAGCTCTTGAGGTTCGGAATAGTGCCAGGCATCCAAGCGACCACTACAACGTAGAAAAGAACGTCGATGAGGAGAAGTAAAAGGAAACAAAATAGTGAATGAACACCAAAGGAATAATTGAATTTACGCTTCATGTTCCACTTCTCGAGAAATGGCATCTTCTCGGGCAAAATTAGGTTGGAGGTCTTCACTCGGATGAATCGACCCATCCATCCTCGATCCTTGTCCTCGTCTATGATCGAGAATAATACCTTGGTGGCCTGACGCTGCAGCTTTATCAGTCCACCTCGAAAAATACGGGGCCTATACAACTTGATGAGGTGGTCGAGGGTGAAAGGCATCCCTTCCGTTTTGTTCTCGAAAAGTCGGAATAGAAGGAAAATCCGCCAGAATGAAGGGTGAATCTGACCTAGGGTTATTTGGTATTGGCGGCAGAAGTCGAGGATGACGGGGTCAATGGGGCCCAACGTGAAAGGATAAGTGTATACACTCAGAAACCCATTCACGTGGGTAGTGATATCTTCCTCAGGGGTTGGGATCACCACCTCTTCCTTGTCCTAATTGCAGTCTTTCTTGACCTGTTCTAGGTCACTCTTGGTTATCGAGCATATGTATCTCGACATTGGCTCACACCGGCCAGGGATAAAGGAAATTTTCTCTACTTTAAAGTCGGAAGTAAGATCACACCCTCCCTCGGGAATACACTCCTCAGGGCGCGGATCTACCGGCATTTTATCGCCGGCCAACCGCGATGAAGAAGTTATTTCCTTTTGAGGAACGATTTTAGATGTTTTTGCCATCTCTGTAAGTTGAAAGCAGGAACAAGAGAGTGAGGTTTGGTGTTTTGAAGAAAGGTTGGTAACAAAGAACGGGAAGGCTTAGAAGATATGAAAAACTTTGAAGATTTACAGATAGGCTTGAAGAACTCAAAGGGATTTTGAAGATTAGAACAAGGAAAATTCAAAGTAAAGTTTGAGGAAGTGAGAGGAAAACCTATTTAAGGATTCATGACGATGGTTCAAAGGCACCGGTGGCCGACTGCTAACTGACACCCATCACGAGGATGACGTCATGATAGATCGAGGTACAAAATTGAAAGCTCAATTCTTTTCTTCTCATTAAATTCCAAGAAATGAGGGGACTATCTGTATACGGTTAAAACAAGGCCTGCCCGATTGTGCTATGTGATCAAGACTAGGGAACTGCATCGAGGGTTAGCCTTGTAAAAGATCAGACTGGGGCACAAAGATGAGGTATCGAGTCCAAGGATCGAGGCGTCTGTCGAGATCAAGGCCAGTAGTGATCGAGAACAAATATGACAGACTTCGAGCAAAGCGCAACAACAGAAAGGCGAGATATCCGTGACTGGCCAAAGATCATGGCGTAAATCTCGGAACAGATCAAATCAAGGGCGGTTATCTAGTTAATCATAGGATTTATATAACGACCCGACTTGTCATTTTAAGAATTTACGCCTCGTTCAGCGACTTAAGGTCTCGAGCAGCTTCGTAATATGTATTATGACCCGTGTGTGTTGTCGAGTTTGGTTTTCAGAAGATTCAGAATTTAATTTAAAGAACAATTCTCATTTTTGAAGCTTAAATGGAAAGAGTTGACCGGAGAGTTGACTTTTGAGTAAATGACTCCGGAATGGAATTTTGATGATTCCAATAAATATGTATGGTGATTTTGGACTTGGAAGCATGTCCAAAAATATTTTTGGAAGTCCGTAGTGAAATTTGCTTGAAATGGCGAAAGTTGAAATTTTGGGAAGTTTGACCGGGGAGTTGACTTTTTGATATCAGAGTCGGAATTCATTTATGAATATTTTTATATATCCGTTATGTCATTTATGACTTGTGTGCAAAATTTGAGGTCAATCAGGATTGATTTGATACGTTGCGGTGCAAAATATAAAAGTTGGAAGATTTGAAAACTCATAATTCGATTCGATGCGCGATTCATAATTTCGGCATTGTTTGGCATGGTTTGAAGACTCAACTAACTTCGTATTGTATTTTGAGATATGTTGGTATATTTGGTTAAGGTCCCGAGGGCCTCGGGTTCATTTCGGAAGGTTAACGGAATGAATTTCGGACAAAAGGAGCTACTGGAATTTTTCTGCTGCAGAAGCTGTTCTTGGACAACAACTGGTGCAATCGCAGAGCTGATTTGGAAGCTTATATCTAAAAATATATAAGAAATCTAAAAATTTCCAATGCATTAAAGTTGTAGTCCTTTGATTCTAGTTTCCATAAAGTTAAACCATTCATCATTTGGACATTTGTACAGAAAGTGATGGTCGACTGAATGAAGGCTGGTAAAGCTGTTTCGCCAAAAATATCTAATGCGTGGAGCCTACTTTTGAAGCTTATATCTCAAAATCTTTAAGGAATCTGAAATGTTTCAAAACATGAAAGTTGTAAACCTAGGTGTCTAGTTTCCAAAAAGTTAAACCATTCATCATTTGGATATTTGTACAGAAAGTTATGATTGATTAACCAAAGCCTGGTACTGCAGTTTTCACTGCAATTTCTGGTTGGAAAGTTGAAGTAGGTCGCATATGCGACCTACCTTGGCAGAAGCTATATTTTGGGGTTTCGACCATTTTAACATATTTGGAGCTATAGAGCTCGTATTGAAGCAATTTTTGAGGTAATTTTTACCACATGAATTAGGGTAAGTGTTCTATATCCAAAAGTAATTATATTTCATAAATCCATGGTTATATTCATCATAAATTTTGGATTTAAATGGATGAAATCAAGATTTTTGCAAAACTTTTCAAGAACGAAAATTTTAGATTTGGAGGTCCGGTTGTTATCATAATTTGATAAAATTGGTATGGGTGGACTCGTAATTGAATGGGTTGTCGGATTTTGTGAGTTTCGTCGGATTCCGAGACGTGGGCCCCATAGGCGATTTTTGAGTTAAATTTCAGATTTTTGTTGGAAAATTAGTATTTTCATGTGGAATTAATTCCTATAATTAGTATTCATTGAATTGAATTAATTTTGTTAGATTTGTGCTGTCTGGAGGTCACTTCAAGCAAGAAGGCAATTTTAAAATATCGGCCTAACTTCAAAAAGGTAAGTATCTTGCCTAACCTTGAGTGGGGGAAATTTCCCTTAGGCATTGAGTCTTCTGTGCAATTCGTGTAATTGAAAATCATGTACATGAGGTGACGAGTACGTACTTAGTTTATATGTGCAAATTACATTGGTTAAAATTCTTAGACGCCCTTATGAATTAAATTGGAAATTATTGGCACTTATTAAATCCTTTAATTGTCTGACCTAAATCCTTGTTTTGTTGGATTTGTTTTTATGTGATTATTTGGTATGATTGCTACCTTAATTTTTATATGAAATATTATTTTGTTGAGTTGTTGACTCCCGGATATATTTGTTAAGATTTTGTGCACATTATGGTCGAGCCATGAGCTCCTTATTGTGAAAAAATAATGTATTGTTGATTTCTGTGGAAAGTTATAATATTTGAGCACTTGATGTATAATTTGTGATATGTTGTAATATTTGAGCACTTGATGTGCAATTTGTGATATGTGAGCACTTGAGGTGCGATTTGTGAAATATTATGATATTGATACGCATGCGGTGATAAAAGGTCAGGGTGTTGAAATGCATGCGGTGAGATAAGGGTGGCTTGAAACGCGTGGCTAGTAGGGAAACTACTAGAAGTCATGTTGTGTGATAAAGGTGGCTAAAACGCGGGATGCTATTTCGGGAAAAATAATTTCTTTAAAATTAAATGTGAAGGCTCCCACGGTGATATAAGAAAATGAGATATTGTGAATTTATTTATGATTTAGGACTACGAGGCGGTACCTCGGGAGTGCCCTGTTGATATTTCTTTATTTATGTTCATGTCTTGGGTGATTTTGTTTCATTTAATATGTAAATTCTTGTCTTCTTCCGTGATGTACTAGTTGACTTTATTATTATGTGTTTTGTGCTCCTAGTTTTATTGTGTTGGCTTTGACTTTTTAGCACGAAACTCTGAAGAAGTATATTTTTGTTTTTTCTTACTGATTTTCGATGATTTAGTTAATTTAATTAAAAGAAATTATTATTATGTTTTAAATTATATAATTTCACATCCAAACAGTAGTTTATCTGATGCTTTAATTTAAGTGCAATGTTATGTTATTCACCCAAATGATTTCTAAAATAAATTCATTCTTTTTTGATTTGTTACTTGATTTAAAAATTGTAAACTCACTTTAATGGAAATAAATTGATCATGTGGATCTGCATTGATATTTTTGGCACGTGAGTTGTCCGTACAGTTATGATAGAAATATGGGCACGAGGTGCCGTGAAAATATGGAAGTGGGTTGAGACCCATATTTTGATGATTATAAAATGAGGTGTCACAATGTTACTTTTATTTGAAGGAATTATATTCCAAATATATTATTTGAAAGAATTATAGTTGAAAGAAATTTATTTGAAGGGAGTATATTCGGAATATATATTTATTTGACAAGGTTATATTCTAAGGATTTTTATTAAAAAACTTATATTTGAAAGATTTATACTTGATGTACTTACATTGGAAAGACGTATATTTGAGGGACTTAATTGATTGGTTGTATTTGTGTTCCGTATTCGTTTGGGCAATATTTATGGTGTTCTTGTTGCCTTGTTGTTTACATCATTTATTTATTCTTGTTGCCATCATTTCCATTTGTTTCTATTATTATTATTATTATTATTATTATTATATACTGTTACACTACACATGTTAATTGATTAGTGAGTGCCCTGACTGTACCTCATCACTACTCCACCAAGGTTAGTCTTGATACTTACTGGGTACCGATCGTGGTGTACCCATACTACACTTTTGCACATTTTTGTGTAGAGCTAGGTATTGGAGATATCGGACCCGGGCAGAGTTAGTGTGTTGATCACAAGGATTCAAGGTAGAGCTGCTTGGTTGTCGCAGCCCCTTGGAGTCTTTCCATTTTATTATACTGTTAATTATTATTCAAAAAATATTGTATATTAGATCCTTGAGATCATTTCATAAATTCAGTTAGAGTTCGTGACTCAGTATTACCAGTCTTGAGAGGTTTTTAAAATTATTTTCGTTGTTGGTTTTGACACGTGTATTAAATTATATCTTTATAAAAAAATTTTATAATTGTAATCGTCTTACCTAGTCTTAGAGACTAAGTATCATCATGACACATGTGGTGGGAATTTGGGTCGTGACAAGTTGGTATTAGAGCTCTAGGTTCATAGGTTCTACGAGTCACGAACGAGTTTAGTAGAGTCTTGCAGATCGGTACGGAGACGTCTGTACTTATCTTCGAGAGGCTACAAAGCTAGTAGGAAAATTTCCACTTCTTTCATTCCTTATCGTGCAACATTTATTGAGCTTGAAGCATATATATTATGTTCCTTTGCTTCCACTCGGGTATGAAATTTCTCACACGGTATCAACTATGCGCCAATGGTTCGTGATACTACAAAGGGGTTATAAGGGAGTCAGGGTTGCTCAACCACTGTTACAATGTGTCGTCCAGATCGAGGATGCAGAAGTATTGAGAGATCATTCCGTTGTGCACATGGGGGTGCAGCAGGTTCTGACATCTGGTTGATAAGTATGATCTTAAGAAGGTTTAATTAGTTGCCTAATCATCACAATCATGGTAGGGTCACGAGGTGGATGTAGTTCTGAAGATAGTTGGTGGTATTAGAGACTATGTGGTTCGTATGGGATTTCCATTTAATGAAGGGTACATACTAGCAGTCATGGCACTGGAGAAAGCGAGTTTAACTGTCATGAGGATGACATGCGCCAAATAAATGGCTTGAGGTGTCTTAGAGGGCGCCAAAGAGGTCGAGGCCCGACCCATTGATATAATTGCTATGATTTGGCTGAGACCGATACACCATATAGTGTCATTACAGGTATGAATCAATTTACAATAAAACTATTCGTATTTTGATTTGATTCCGATTATCGAGGTGAGAACTCCTTTCATGCTCCTTATATGGTGGATTAGTGAATTTGTACTCCACTTCCATGTTTATCTCTATTGGGAGATTTTAATGGTGTTAGCCCGTGTCTAACATTTTGTTTTGTATACTATTGAGGGCTAAAAGTCCAAAAGTGACTTTCTGTTACTCACTACAGTGGGTTTTGATATAAATTCGGGATAGTTCGGTTAAAATTTATGAATTTTATGCCCTACCGGTATGGGGTTCACTATGTGATGTGAAATTCTTTTTTTATCGGAATTTATGAGAAGAAAAAAAAATCAGTTTTCACAATGTGTACAATATTTGTGATTTAGAGTTGAGGACGAGATCCTTGTATTTTTATATGCTGTGAAATATTTAAACCGGGCTACAAGCCGCGATGAAGGTTATATAAGGACGAGGTCCTTGTGGTGAAATATTTATGAGTTTAAATTCTCTCTTTGTGAAGTTTAATTTGTACTATAATACTAACAGGGAGTTATGCCTGATAGGCTTATGTGATAATTCTTTTATGTGTTTCTGTGCCATAATTGTGCTGTAATTATTGAGTTTTAGCCTACGAGGTAAGTGCCCAGGTGGCATTAAATGTGACTCGTTAACCCGAGTAAATAATTATGAGGTCTTCATGCCTCGCGTGTTGCCGTCAGTGTTGTAAAAAAAATAATTAGATATGAGATTTTTGTTAAGATAAGATTAATTGAGGATGCTGAAGTTAATTATAAACAGCTATTATGATCAGAGATGTTGTTATGGACATACATATGATGTATTTCATGTCCAGATATCATTATGATAATGCAGTTCTTGTAATGCTGAGAATAGTGTTATTGACATATATATTGTGGTGCTTGTTAGGTTGTGGATGTGTTGTTAGGAGTTGTTTTGGTGTTACTCTGACAGATGAATAGGCCCAATTACAGAGGAGACTCTGCCGAAATTTTTAAAAAATTTGGGAGTTAGTAAAATTTGGGGAATTGAGACGTGCAAAAGAAGAGATAAGTTATGTTATGTGTTTGAGGGCGGACTCTACTTCTTATTCAAGGGCTAATGATCCTAAGTGGGGGATAATGTAACACCCCGAAAAATTTTTGAAGTACTTCAACACTATCAAGAAAGTGGATGTGTGCGTAGGCACGAGTTTCTATAGCCAGTTGAGACTAATATCATGCGTTGATGTGAAAATCAGGCCTTTTGAAAATATTTGGAGTGTAAGAAATTGGTTTTAAAGTTTATAAATATGGATAAAAGAAATAATCTCAACTGAGATGGTGTTGTCAGACCCATGTTAAATTGCGAAACAGAGAATCAACCACGAGTATGTGTGTAAGAATACACTCAGTAATTTATTGTCCTAAGAATAATTCTTGGCACGTTCGAGGACGAACGTATGTTTTAAGAGGGGGAGAATGTAGCGACCGCCTTATCGTTTTAAGAATTTATGCCCCATTTAGCGAATTAAGGTCTATGGAAGCTTTGTAATATGTATTATGACCCGCGTGTGTTATCGAGTTTGGTTTTCAGAAGTGTAACGACCCGGCCGATCGTTTTGAGAGTAATAGCCATGATCCCCTATTTACTGCTTCTCCCATATCTATTCCTGCTATTGTGACTTGTGGGGAGATTTCGTGTTAGTTTTTGGAGTGTTTTGGGACACTTAGTCCCTAAAACGGAAGCTTAAGTCTTAGGATTTTTGACCGTAGTCAGAACTGTGTGAAGACGACTCCGTAATGGAGTTTCGTCAGTTCCGTTAGCTCCGTTAGGTGATGTTGGACTTAGGAGCGTGTCCGGATTGTGTATTGGAGGTCCGAAGCTTATTTAGGCTTGAATTGGCGAAAGTCAAATTTTGCAGTTTTGGACCGGTAGTGGAAATTTTTATATCAGGGTAGGATTCTGATTCCGGAAGTTGGAGTAGGTCCGTAATGTTGAATAATACTTGTGTGCAAAATTTGGGGATAATCGGACGTGGTTTGATAGATTTCGGCATCAGTTGTGGAAATTTGAAGTTTCAAGTTCTTTAAGTTTGTATTGGAGGGCGAGTCTTGATTTTTGCGTTGTTTGATATGGTTTGAGGGCTCGACTAAGTGAGTATGGTGTTTTACGATTGTTTGGTACGTTTGGTTGAGGTACCGGGGGCCTCGGGTGAGTTTCGGATGCCCAACTGATCGATTTTTGGACTTAGGAGGTTGCTAAAGTTTTCTGGTGTCCGAGTTCTGGTTTCCTTATACGCGATCGCGTGGGGTGACCCGTGATCACGTGGGGTGACCCGCGATCGCATAGGCTTAGGTGGGAAGAGGATGGAATCGTTCTTCGCATTCGCAGACATGGGCATGTGAACGCGGAGTGAAGTGAGGTGGTGCGTCGCGAACACAGAGACAAGGTCGCGTTCGCGTAGGGTTAAGTGGGCCAAAGCTGGGCCACGTGGTTTGCTTATCGCAAACACATGAGGACGTTCGCGATCGCGTGAATATGAGAGCCAGAGCATCGCGTTCACGTGGTGTTTTACACGATCGCGTAGAGTTAATTTCTGGGGTAGCAAAGTTGTTCTTCGCTATCGCGAATCTACTTCCGTGATCGCGATTAAGGAATTACTGGGCAGTATTAAAATTTCCAAAAACGGGGGTTTTGCCATTTTATCAAAAACATAAGTTGGGAGCTCGGATTTTGGACGAGGTATTGAGGGATTTTCAAGAATATTGATTGGGTAACGATTCTTAACTCCTTTATGGTTATATTCCCCATTAATCTATGGTTGATTTCATCATTTAATTTCGGATTTTGGGGTTGAAACTGGGAAAACTTTTGAAGAACTTCTTCAACAAAGATTTCGAGTTTTGAAAGGGGATTTGTGGTCAGATTTGAGTAATTTTTATATGGTTAGACTCGTGAGTGAATGAGTGTTCGTATTTTGTGACTTTTACCCGATTTCGAGACATAGGTCCGGGTTGACTTTTTAGGACGGATTTCGGAATTTTTATCTAAATTTTGATTTCATTAATTAGATTAGTTTATTGTAGCTGTATTTATGATATGAAATTGTTTTTGGCTGGATTTGGGCCATTCGAGTCGGATATTCATGGAAAAGGTATTGTTACCGATTGATTGAGCTTGGTTCGTGGTAAGTGGTATGCCTAACCTTGTGTGGGGGAACTCCCCGTAAGATTTGTACTACTTTTGATATATGAGCGCCGTGTACGTGAGGTGATGAGTACGTACACGGGCTAATTGTGTAAAAACCCGATTTTCTACTAAGTAATAACCTAATTTCTTTCTTATTTGAGTTTCATCAGCATGTGTAGTATCCTGTTAGATTAGAATAGCATGTCTATTTGCCTTAACTATTTACTTGAACTACGTGCAGCATGTTTAGTGAATTTACATGTCTTTCCTTAACTGATACTTAGATTGAATTATACAAATTCGTGCGGTAACTATTGAATTCTATTGTTTTCGCTGCATATTTACTTTAGGACTACGGAACGGTATTCCGGGGGATCCCCTTGTACTGCATATGTACTTTGGGACTACAGAACGGTATTCCAGGAGATCCCTCTGTACTGCATATTTACTTAGGGACTACAGAATGGTATTCCAGGAGATCCCCCTGTACTGCATATTTACTTTGGGACTACGGAACGGTATTCTGGGAGATCCTCCTATACTGCATATTTACTTTGAAACTACGGAACGGTATTCCGGGAGATCTCCTGTACTGCACATTTACATTTGGGACTACGTGATGGTATCTCGGGAGATCCCCTGTTGTGTTTCTGTGTAACGAGCTGTTACCTTCTATAATTTTATTTCTGTTAAATTTCAGCCTTTATTTTACTGTGGTATAACACTCTATCTTGTTTTATTATATATTTACCAGTAGGGCCCTTACCTGACCTCGTCACTACTTAACCGAGGTTAGGCTTGGCACTTACTGGGTACCAATTGTGGTGTACTCATGCTACTCTCTGCATATATTTTTCTCATGTAGATCCAGGTGCTCCTTATCAGCTGCATTATCAGTGAGCCGGGACAGCTACGGAGACTTCAAGGTATATCTTCCACGTCCGCAGACCCCGGAGTCCTCTTCTACTCTTTCCCATGTCCATTATCTTATGTATTTTTCTTTTGTTAGACTCGTATGTATAGAGACACTAGATTTTCCTTCTGTAGTTTGTGATTCACGATTTTTCGAGGTTTGAGATTTGTTGTGTATTTTTGAATAGTTGGTTAAATTTATGTTTTCATTTCATTATTCTGCAAAACAATCTTAGGCTTACCTAGTTGTAGAGACTGGGTGCCATCACGACGTTACATAGAGGGGAAATTGGGTCGTGACAAGTTGGTATCAGAGCCCTAGCTTCATATGTCTCGTAAGACACAAATCAGTTTATTAGAGTCTCGCGGATCAGTACGGAGACGTCTGTACTTATCTTCGGGAGGCTATGGAACTGTTAAGAAAATTTCACTACTTTGATTCCTTGTCATGTGAAAATTGTTGACTTCAAAAATTCTAAACTTCTGTATTTTATTCTCTCATAGATGGTGAGGATACATACAAACGGATCTGATGAACAGGCACCCGCGCCTCTTGCTAGAGCCGCGAGAGGCCGGGGCCGGGGTAGAGGCTGAGACGTCCACATGGTGCAGCCAGAGCACCAGCATGAGCTGCTACAGAGGAGCCACCAGTAGCTCCAGCTCGAGGGCAGACACCTGAGGTACCTGTTTCTACACCAGCCTTCCAGGAGACTCTAGCGCAGATTCTGAGCATGTTCAGCACCTTATCTCAGGCTGGATTGATTCCACTTGCTCCTGCCACATCTCTGGCTGGGGGAGGAGAACAGACTCCCGTCGCTGGTACTTCAGAGTAGCGGGTTTAGGTCGACCAGGTTCCAGAGATTGTACCAATGCAGCCGGTAGCTCTAGCTCAGCCCGAGGTTAGGGCCGCAGCTTCTGAGGTGGAGCAGCTCAGACTTGAGAGGTACAAGAAGTACCACCCACCTACCTTCAGCAGATTGGCTACATATGATGCTTAGGGTTTTTTGGAGAAGTGTCATCGTATTCTTCGTACTATGGGATTAGCGGAGATGAGTGGGGTTTCTTTTACTACATTCCAGTTTAGAAGAGCAGCCTATCAGTGGTGGCATGCTTATTAGTTGAGTAGTCCAGCTGAGGCAGCTTCACTTACATGGACTTAGTTCTCATACATGTTTTTGAGAGAGTATGTCCCTCAGAGCCTCAGGGACTCATGGCGCACAGAGTTTAAGCAGCTGTGCTAGGGATCTATGTGTCAGAGTATGTAGTCCGTTTTAGTGATTTGGCCCGACATGCACTGGCCTTGGTTTCCACAGTTCGAGAGAAGGTTCGACGGTTTATTGAGGGACTCCACCCCAGCATCCGGATTAGTATGGCCAGGGAGTTGTTGATGGATATTTCTTATCAGCATGTTGTGAGTATCGCCAGGAGATTGGAGGGCATGCTTGCCCGGGATAGAGAGGAGAGAGAGTCCAAGAGGTCTCGAGAGACTGGTTATTATTCTGGAGCTCGTGTCCCAGCAGCTCGCCATGGTAGGGGTTATGTGAGCCGCCCCGTTCATTCAGCTCTTCCAGCCGCCAACGGTGTTCCAGCTCCTTCTAGGCCCCATGAGCCTTATTATGCACCACCAGTATCTAGTGTGCCTCCTGCAAGGGGTGTTCCTAGCGGCCAGTCCAGCAGACCTGGACCGAGCCAGCCATAACAGCCATGCCCTTCTAGAGCTATTTTTGAGTGTGGCAACACTCGCCATATGGTGAGGGATTGCCCCAGATTTAGGAGGGGTGCACCTCCACAGACTTTTCAGCCACAGCGTGCTCCACCGGGTCCTCAGGCTATGATTACAGCACCAACTGCCACCCCACCCACTCAGCCAGCCCGAGATGGAGGCCGGGGAGGTAGACGTCGCCTTAGAGGGGGAGGCCAGGCCAGATATTATGCCCTTCTTGCTCGTACAGAGGCAGACGCTTCTGATTCTATCATTACAGGTATTGTCCCGGTCTGTCATAGATATGCACTGGTATTATTTGACCCAGGATCTACATATTCTTATGTGTCCTCTTATTTTGCCTCGTATTTGGGCGTATCTCAGGATTCTTTGAGTTCCCCTGTTTATGTGTCTACTCTTGTGGGAGATTCTCTTGTTATGGACCGCGTGTATCAGTCGTGTTTGATTGCTCTTAGTGGTTTTGAGACCAGAGCCAATTTTTTATTACTCATCATGGTGGACTTTGATATTATTTTGGGCATGGACTAGTTGTCGCCCCATTATGCTATTCTTGATTGTCACGCTAAAACTGTGACACTGGCTATGCCAGGTTTACCGCGATTAGAATAGAGAGGTACCTTAGAGTATACTCCCAACAGAGTTATTTGGTTTCTTAAAGCTCAACGAATGGTTGAGAAGGGGTGTGATGCATATCTAGCTTATGTGAGAGATGTCAGTACTGATACCCCTACAGTTGAGTCAGTTCCAGTAGTGAGGGACTTTCCAGATGTGTTTCCAGCTGATCTTTCGGGCATGCTTCCCGATAGAGATATTGATTTTGGCATTGATTTGTTGTCGGGCACTCAGCCCATCTTTGTTCCTACATATCGTATGGCTCCTCCTCAGTTAAAGGAGTTGAAGGAGAAATTATAGAATTGCTTGATAAGGGCTTCATTCGGCCCAGTGTGTCACCTTGGAGTGCTCCTGTCTTATTTGTGAATAAGAAGGATGGTTTTATGCGGATACGTATTGATTACCGCCAGTTGAACAAAGTCACAATGAAGAACATGTATCCATTGCCTCGTATTAATGACTTATTTGATCAGTTACAGGGTGCCAGAGTGTTTTTCAAGATTGACTTATGTTTAGGATATCATCAGTTAAATATTCGAGAGCCAGATATCCCGAAGACTGCTTTCAGGACCGGATATGGTCACTATGAGTTTCTTGTTATGTCTTTTGGGCTGACCAATGTCCCAGCAACTTTTATGCACTTGATGCACAATGTGTTCCGGGCTTATCTTGACTCATTCGTCATTGTGTTTATTGACGACATTCTGGTGTACTCTCGGACTCGGGAAGATCATGAGCAACACCTGAGGATTGCACTTCAGACCTTGAGAGAAAAGCAATTATATGCAAAATTTTCAAAGTGTGAGTTTTGGCTAGACTCAATGGCATTCTTGGGTCATATAGTATCGAGTGATGGGATCTAGGTGGATCTGAAGAAGATTGAAGCAGTGCAGAGTTGGCCCAGACCGTCCTCAGCTATAGAGATCCGGAGTTTTCTTAGTTTGGCGGGGTATTACCGTCGCTTTGTTGAGGGATTCTCATCTATTGCAGCACCAATGTCTAGGCTGACCCAGAAGGGTGCTCCATTCAGGTGGAAAGAGGAATGTGAGGAGAGCTTTCAGAAGCTCAAGACAACTTTGACTAGAACCCCAGTATTGGTATTGCCTACAGGTTCGGGGTCTTATACTGTATATTGTGATGCATCGCAGATTGGTCTCGGCATGGTGTTGATATAGGACCATAGGGTGATTGCCTACGCGTCCAGATAGCTGAAGGTACATGAAAAGAACTATCATGTCCACGACCTTGAGTTAGCAGCTATTGTACATGCCCTGAAGATTTGGCACCATTATTTGTACGGTGTTCCTTGTGAGATTTACACCGATCACCGGAGGTGGTTAGAGATGTTTAAGGATTATGATATCACCATTTTGTACCACCCTGGGAAGGCCAGTGTGGTGGCCAATGCTTTGAGTCGCCGGGCAGAGATTTTGGGGAGCTTAGCATATCTACCAGCAGCAGAGAGGCCCATGGCGTTGGATGTTCAGGCCTTAGCCAGCCAGTTTGTGAGATTGGATATTTCTGAGCCGAGTCGAGTATTGGCTTGTGTGGTCTCTCGGTCTTCTTTTTATGATCGTATCAGGGAGTGTCAGTATGATGACCCCCATCTGCTTGTCCTTAAGGACACGGTTCAGCACAGCGATGCTAAGGAGGTCACTATTGGGAATTATGCCGTATTAAAGATACATGACAGGCTATGTGTGCCTAATGTAGATGGGTTACGTGAGTTGATTCTTCAGGAGGTTCATAGCTCACGGTACTCCATTCATCCGTGTGCCGTGAAAATGTATCAGGACTTGAGACAACATAAGAGGATGAAGAAGGACATAGTAGAGTATGTGGCCCGATGTCTAAATTGCCAGCAGGTGAAGTATGAGCATCAGCAGCGGGGTGGGTTGCTTCAGAAGTTAGAGATTCCGGAATGGAAATGAGAGCGGATCACTATGGGATTTGTTGTTGGACTCTCACGGACTCAGCGGAGGTTTGATGCAGTTTGGGTGATTGTGGATAGGCTGACCAAGTTGGCTCATTTCATTCCTGTGATGACTACCTATTCTTCCAAGCTGCTAGCTCGAATCTACATCCGTGAGATCGTCAGGCTTCATGGCGTACCGGTATCTAGTATCTCTGACCGGGGTACACAGTTTACATCACGATTCTGGAGAGCCGTACAATAGGAGTTGGGTACTCGGGTTGAGTTGAGCACAACATTTCACCCTCAGATGGAATAGCAGTTCGAGCACACTATTCAGATATTAGAGGATATGCTCCGTGCGTGTGATAGATCTTGGGGGTGCTTGTGACTAGTTCTTTCCACTTGTGGAGTTTGCTTACAACAACAGTTATTAGTCCAGCATTCAGATGGCACCGTATGAGGCTCTATATGGTAGGCGGTGTCGGTCCCTAGTGGGTTGGTTCGAGCCCGGCGAGGCCAGATTATTGGGTACGGACTTGGTTCAAGATGCCTTGGAAAAAGTGAAGGTGATTCAGTATAGACTTCACACAGCCCAGTCCAGACAGAAGAGTTATGCGGACCGAAAGGTTCGCGATATGGCATACATGGTTGGAGAGCGAGTCTTGCTCTGGATTTCGCCTATGAAGGGTGTTATGAGGTTTGGAAAGAAGGGCAAGTTGAGCCCAAGGTTCATTGGTCCATTTGAGGTGTTTTGTCGAGTTGGGGAGGTTGCTTATGAGCTTGCCTTGCCTCCTAGTCTAGCAGGAGTTCATCCGGTATTCCATGTTTCTATGCTTCGAAAGTATCACGGCAATCTGTCCCGTGTGTTGGATTTCAGCTTAGTTCAATTGGATAAGGATCTATCTTATGTTGAGGAGCCAGTGGCTATTTTAGATAGGTAGGTCAGAAAGCTAAGATCAAAGAGCATTGCTTCCGTGAAGGTTCATTAGAGGGGACAACCGGTTGAGGAGGCGACTTGGGAGACCGAGCAGGATATGCGCATCCGTTATCCTCATCTTTTCACAACTTCAGGTATATCTCTATGCTCGTTCGAGGACAAACATTTGTTTTGGGGGGGGGGGGGAGATGTAACGACCCGACCGGTCGTTTTGAGAGTAATAGCCCCAATCCCCTATTTACTGTTTTCCCCGTACCTTTTTCTTCTTAGGTGACTTGCCGGGAGGTTTTATTTTTGGTTTCAAGTGTTTTGGGACACTTAGTCCCTAAATGGAGGTTTAAGCCTTAGGATTTGGACTGTGGTCGAAACTGTGTGAAGACGACTCTGGAATAGAATTCCGTCGGTTCTGTTAGCTTCGTTAGGTGATTTTGGGTTTAGGGGCATGTCCGAATTTTGTTTTGGAAGTCCGTAGCTCATTTAGGCTTAGAATGGCTAAAGTCGAATTTTTGGAGTTTTGGGCCGGTAGTGGAATATTTGATATCGGGGTCGTTTTTCGATTTCGAAGTTGGAGTAGGTCCGTAATATTGAATATGACTTGTGTGCCAAATTTGGGGTCAATCGGACGTGGTTTGATAGGTTTCGGCATCGGTTGTAGAATTTTGAAGTTTCAAGTTCTTTAAGTTTGAATTGGAGGGTGATTCGTGATTTTAGCGTTGTTTGATGTGATTTGAGGGCTCAATTAAGTTTGTATGGTGTTTTAGGACTTATTGGTGTATTGGGTTGAGGTCTCGGGAGTCTCGGGTGTGTTTTGGATGCTCAACGAGTCATTTTTGGACTTAGAGAAGTAGCAGATTTCTGGTGTTTTATTGCAGAAAAATCCTTCAACGCATTTGCGAGAGGTGCCTCGCGATCGCATAGAGCCTCTGGAAAAGTCAGCTAAGTTGTTCTTCGCGTTAGCGATCTTGTTCCCGCATTCGCAAAGGTGTGGGACCTTAAGCCTACGCGTTCACGATATGGTCCTCGCGTTCGCGTAGAGGAACGTGACAGAGGAAGTTTCGGGCATTAAGCCTACGCGTTCGCGAAGGGTTCGTCAGTGGAAGGTATGCGTTCGCGAGAGTCCCCTAGCGTTCGCGAAGGAGGAAGTTTGGGCCAGTGAAAAATTGTTCATCGTGTTCGCGATCTTGATGTCGCGTTTGCGAAGAAGAACGCACCTGGGCAGAATTTAAGGTTCAAAAACGAGGGTTGAGTTCATAACACAAAAATTTGATTGAGAGCTCGGTAGAAGGCGAAATTTGGAGAGATTTTCGGAGAAAGTTTTTGGGTAATGATTCCTAACTCCTTTATGGTTATATTCCACTAATCTATGGTTGATTTCATCATTTAATTTCAGATTTTGGGGTTGAAATTGGAAAAAATTTGGAAGAACTTTTCTAACAAAGATTTCGAGTTTTGAAAAGGGATTTGTGGTCAGATTTGAATAATTTTTATATGGTTAGACTCGTGAGTGAATGAGTGTTCATATTTTGTGATTTTTACCCGATTCTGAGACGTGGGCCCCACATGCAATTTTTGAGTTAATTTCGAAATTTTTCTTAAAGTGTTGATTTCATTAATTAGATGAGTCTATTATGGTTGTATTTATGATATGTAATTGCTTTTCGCTAGATTTGGGCCATTCGAAACCGGATATTCATGGGAAAGGCATTGTGACCGATTGATTGAGCTTGATTCGAGGTAAGTGGCTTGCCTAACTTTGTGTGGGGGAAATCCCCTTAAGATTTGAAACTATTGTGATATGTGAGCGCCGTGTACGTGAGGTGACGAGTACGTACACAGACTAGTTGTGGTAAAACCTGATTTTCTTACTGAGCAGCAACATGTTTTCCTGTTAGTTTGAGTTATACCATTTTAATGAGTACTAATCTATTTTTATTTTTAATTGAGTTATTCCAATATGTGTAGCTATCATGTTTAGTCTAATACAACATGTCTATGTGTCTTAATTATTTATGTGAATTCTGTGCAGCATGCTTAGTGAATTTCCTGCTTCTTCCCTGACTGGTACTTAGTCTAAATTGTATGAATTTCATGATGTAGTTGTATTTCTATCGCTCGCGCTGCATATTTACTTTGGGACTACGGAACGGTATTCTGGGAGATCCCCCTGTACTGAATATTTACTTTGGGACTACGGAACGGTATTCCAGGAGATTTCTCTGTATTGCATATTTACTTTGGGACTACGGAACGGTATTCCGGGAGATCCCCCTGCACATTTACATTTGGGACTACGAGATGGTATCTCGGGAGATCCCCTGTTGTATTTTCTGTGTACTGAGCTGTTACTTTCTATGATTTCACTGTTCTTAAAATTTCAGCCTTTATTTTATTGCGGTATTACACTCTATATTATTTTTATTATATATTTGCCAGTAGAGCCCTGACCTGACCTCGTCACTACTCGACCGAGGTTAGGCTTGACACTTACTGGGGTACTGATTGTGGTGTACTCATGCTACTCTCTGCACATGTTGTTCGTGTGCAGATCCAGGTACACCTTATCAGCCGCACTATTAGTGAGCCGGGACAGCTTTGGAGATTTCAAGGTATATCTGCCGCGTCCGCAGACCTCAGAGTCCCCTTCTACTCTTTCTCATGTCCATTATCTTCTGTATTTTTCCTTGTTAGACTCTGATGTATAGAGACACTAGATTTTTCCTTCTGTAGTTTATAATTCACGATGTTTCGGGTTTTGAAATTTGTTGTGTATTTTTGAATAGTTGGTTAAATTTATATTTTATTTCATTATTCTGCAAAATGTTAGGCTTACCTAATTGTAGAGACTAGGTGCCGTCACGACGTCACATGGAGGAGAAATTGGGTCGTGACAAGAATACATCAGAAATATCAAGATTTCGTTATTATACAATAATTATACCATATATTATATCTGAAAATAACTTATATGATAACACATAGGAGAGTACTCTTGATACAATACCATTATTATACAAGTATTATTCCATGTATCATAATTAAATTATTCCATGAATCATCAAATACTAATATGATACTAGAATTATACCATATGTAATACCTGCAAATAACTTACATAAGAAAATATCTGAAACATCAAAATACAGTTATTATACCAGTATCAAACTATATATACCATCTGCAAATGACATACATAAAAGTATATGAAATATCAAGATACCATTTTTAACAAGCATCAGTAATACTTTTTTCTGTGTGTTCTAATTGTAGAATACAAGGAATATGTTGAATATAATGAATAGGATTTGGGAGCATTTCTATTTCTGTTACAGAAGTTAATATCTTAGAACGAAAATATAGGAAGTGAATCATTTGCGGTTGTATTCACGTGATTCTCGGCTGAATTGCTTTGTTCTATTAGAATCTATGATATGTTAATATTTCATTGCCAAAAATATTAATTAATGAATCCTCAAAGACTTTGTAAAATTTTTGTAAATATTACACTATTATGATTTTTCCCCCTAGATTTAATCACTAATGGGCTGGTCTTTCCCTTTCCCCGGACCCTAACCATTCAAGCAAACAAACATAAATTAACCATCCTAAGCAAATAAGCATTCAAACCATTAAACGGAAAATAAATAGTAAGCAAAATTACAGAATACTAGGGGAAAAATAAGTAAATTAGTGAATTCAAGCTATTGGAAGAGCCATTAGAAGATTTTTTTTTCAACACCCCAATCTGTCCCTCAATCATAGTTGCATCCCGTCCCCGAGAACTCACAAATTAGTTACGAGAATTAATCAGTTTACTCCCTTTTTACTCCAACCTTTATCAAATTATACCAACAGAGAACTAAGGTGATTTACTACTTGACAACACATTACACAAAATGATATCATCAAAGTCTTCACCAAGATTAGACGTATTGCACAGAGAATTCTAGTAGAGATAATGATAGTATTAAATTGTAAAGCATTTAATCACAGCTAGCGAACTTCTTAATCCACATGACTGAAAATGCTTGCCATTCAACTAAAAGTAACCATGACATTGAGAACTAGTTGTAAATAACAAAAACCTCTTTTATTTATGCGGAAAACTATCAGTCGAGGCTTAAACCACAGCAAAATTCCAAACATTAGCATGACTTCAAGGATTCGTAAAAGCACTAAAAAATATGACTAAAGGGACGTATAATGAGTCCCACTTCACGATCATTTTACCCATTTATTATGAAGAAATAATATGAGGAACATTTCTAGTTTTAAAAGATAAGAAATTAAATAAATAAATATAAAACCTTTTCAAAGAGCTTAGAGCAATTTCCAAAGCACCTAACTAAATCATGGATAATAGTGACGCATAGACCTTTGAGTAAATCAACTTCTGTCCATTTTGTGATTTCAAAAGATGCAAATCAAATTTTCCACACAAGTTCCATGTTGTTAAAGGCAAATACTATTACTCTCACTCGCTGAACACTTAACAATCAAACGTAAATTTCAACAAAGACACAAAACCAAGCATCAAAGTAAAAAACGTGAACACAACTAAACTGCACCAAAATTGATGAAAGCTCAACACTATGCAAAATTTCCAAAACAGAGGAACCTAACTATTCTAAACGTACCCAAGAAAGAAACTAACACCCATCCATAACACATGTAAATCCAACCCCATCTTAAAGTGGCTGCTCCAATGCTTATATTCATCATAAATAACAGTAAACAAGATAGAAAAGGGGAGATGTGAACCTGAGAAAGAGCAAATCTCTTCGATAGCAATGGAAAAGATCAGCAACTATACAGATTTGACTCCAAAATTCAACAACAACAACAACCCAGTATAATCTCATTAGTGAGGTCTGGGGAGGGTAGTGTGTACGCAGACCTTACCCCTACCTTGAGGTAAAGAGGCTGTTTCCGATAGACCTTCGGCTTCCTCCCTCCAAGAATTCCCACCTTGCTCTTGGGGTGACTCGAACTCACAACCTCTTGGTTGGAAGTGGAGGGTGCTTACCACTAGAGCAACCCAATCTTGTCTATTTGACTCCAAAATTCAAACGCGGAAAACAGCTACTAGTTGAACTCGGCACCGGAACCGGAAATAAACTCTGTTGGTGTTAGTGTATTTTAATATTAAAGTTATAATATTAAAGTGCATTATTTCTTGTGAAATAGTGGTTATAAATTGGCAAGAAAGTGGTCATTATGTTGGTGTAACTCTTGAAACTACTAATGCCATGATCTACCACTAATTATCCACTAAAGAACAAATTTTATAACCACCAACCATGTTCTACAATTTTATTTTTCCATTACTTTGTTATTTATTTTATGGAAGAGATTTTACACCTATAAATAATGGTATTTTTTCATTGTGTTGTAAATAGAAAAATATTATAGTGTGCATGAAAAAAATAAAATTGGTATAGTGAAAAAGAGAGTAAGAGAAGGAGAAAACTCTAAATCTCCAACTTATTATCTACAAAAGAGAATATTATTCTTGTTGAAGGAAGATGTTTATTTTGGTAGAGCTTTGGACTCAACAACTTGTCCAGAGTTTGTTCGAGTCATACGACGTTATCGGGCTGTTGTATCCTGGAGGGGACAAGTCAAGAGTATTACTGCTGGACCAGTGAAGATACAGTGGGCTTGAATCTCCTTAAAGAGAGCGAGATATCCGCGCCTCAGCCCGAAGAATATTTATTTATTTTTCTTCATCTTATTTTTCAACTGTAATTTCTTGTAATTTCACCAACAATTTTAAGAAGATTCAATTTCTTTTATGCTGTTGGAAAATAGCGGATATCAAGGTAGAAGTTCACTCTCTTTAAGAGATAGAAGGGTAAAGTATTTTTCTACTTGCTTAGCTCAAGTGAAGGAAAGGTATAAACTTTTTTATTTTTTCATGAATATGTGATATATTTTTTCATAAAAAATAAATTTTATAATGCTAAAAATAGTGGGGTAAAAAAAAACCTTGCATGAATAATTTGAGTATTTATGCATGAGCGAAAGTTGATTAAATCAAGAAGTGTAATAAGTGCATCTATGATAAGTCTTGGAATAATTCACATGTTGTTGTTTGCCTCTATATAAATGATTTATTAATTTTTTACTCTAACATAAATGTTATTGGAGAAACTAAAATTATGCCTAGTAGCTATTTTGACATGAAAGATTTGTATGAGGCAAGTTTCCTTGACTAGTCACATTATGTTGAGAAAATTTTAAAAAAAATAATTTTATTGATTGCAAGCATGTTGTAACTCCTTTTGATTCAAGAGTTATTTTCTATACAAAGTGATAATGATGTGATAAATCAAAAGAAATATGCTAGCTTAATTGGAAGCTTAAGAATATGTGTCACGACCCAAGTTCTCCTTCCTTGAACCGTCGTGACGGCACCTAGTCTCTACGACTAGGTAAGCCTAGCACTTTTGCGAAAATAAAACGAAAACATTAAAACTAGCAGTTTACAGGTGGATTTAAATAAGAAATTAAGATGCTGCTCGGCATATACCACGATCACTCTTGAAATGTACATAACTCTCTCAAAATCCCGAATATTGTAAGTCACAAGCTACAGAAAGAGAACAGTGTTTCTATACTCCAGAATCTAACAAAATTTAAATGCAAGAAGTGTTTGACATGGGGAAGAGTAGATAGGGACTCCGAGGTCTGCGAACGCGGCATATATATCTTGAAATTTCTACAGCTACCTCGCCTCTCTGATAATGCGGCTGATAAGCGGTAACTGGATCTGCACACGAAAAATATATGCAGGGAAGGGCATGAGTACACCACAACGGTACCCAGTAAGTGCCAAGCCTAATCTCGGTCGAGTAGTGACGAGATCAGGTCAGGGCCCTACTGGTAAATATATATAATAAGCTAAGACAGAATGAAATATTGCAGTAAAAATAACTACTCAAATTTAGCAAGAATGAAATCATAGAAAGTCAACAGCTCAGTACACAAAAATAACAACATGGGATCTCCCAGGATACTGTCCCATAGTCCCAAACGTAAATGTGCAAAACGGGGGGAGGGGGGAAGGGGGAGGGGATCTATCGGAATACCGTTCTGTAGTCCCAAAGTAAATATGCAGAACATGGAGATCTACCGGAATACCGTTCAGCAGTCCCAAAGTAAATATGCAGAATAGGGAGATCTACTAGAATACCGTTCCGTAGTCCCAAAGTAAATATGCAGAACATGGGGATCTACCGAAATACCGCTCCATAGTCCCAAAGTAAATATATAGCACAAATAATAGAAATACAACTACATCACGTAATCTTACGATTTAGACTAAGTACCAGTTAAGGAAGAAGTAGGAAATTCACTAAGCATGCTGCATAGAGTTCACATAAATAATTAAGACACATAAACATGTTGTTCTAGACTAAACAGGATAAATTCATATGCTAGTGTAGCTCAGTTGAAGGAAGACAGGTATTTTACATAATGAAAACGGAGTTTTGCAACAATAGCCCATGTACACACTCGTCACCTCACGTATACGGCACTCAAATATCAAAAAAAGTACCAAATCCTAAGGGGGGTTCCCCCCCCACAAGGTTAGGCAAGCCACTTATCTCGAACCAAGCTTAATAAATTGGTCACAATGCTTTTCCCATGAATATCCGGCTCCAAGTGGCCCAAATCTAGCCAAAACCAATTACATAACATAAATATAACTACAAGAAACTAATCTACCTAATGAAATCAAAGCTAACGCAAGAAATTGGAAAAATCGCCCAAAAAGCCTCCCCGGGCCCACGTCTCAGAATTGGGTAAAAGTCACCAAATATGAACACCATTCAGTGACGAGTCTAACCATACAAGAATTACTCAAATCCGACCTCAAATTGTCTTTCAAAACCCGAAATGTTAGTCTATGAAGTTTCTACCATTTCCCCCCAATTTTCCAACTAAAATCCCTAATTTAATGATGAATTTAACTATAAATTAATGGAATACAACCAAAAAACGAGTTAGGAATCATTACCCAATAGCTTCTTCTGAAAATCCTTCAATAAATCGCCAATTTTTGAGCTCTCAAGTCCAAAAATGAAGAATGAATTCAAACCCTCGAAACTCTCTCTTTTCTGCCCAGTGAACTCGCTTCTGCGGAGCCAAGAACCGCAGTTGCGGTACCGCACCTGCGGGAAAAGCATCGTAGGTGCAAAAGTCACTTATGAAGGCTAAGTCCGCATCTGTGACAATGGGGCTGCACCTGCGTGAGAGCGCCTGCGGATACTTGTTCGCTTCTGCGGCCCTTCGCCGCATCTGCGATTCCTCTCTCGCATCTGCGGGCATCGCAGATGCGGAACTAAACTCGCACCTGCGATCCCAGCCTTAGCTTCCCAAATCCGCTTCTGCACTTGCTTCTTCGCATTTGTGAGCCCGCACCTACGGTATCCCCACCGTAGGTGCGAAAACACGAGATGTCTGAAACTTCAGCAATGGCCTAAGTCTAAATTTCAACCCGTTAAGCATCCGAAACACACCTGAGGCCCCCGGGACCTTAGCCGAATATACCAACAAGTTCTAAAACACCATCCAAACTTAGTTGAGCCCTTAAACCACATCAAACAACGCTAAAATCATGAATCACCCTCTAATTCAAACTTAAAGAACTTGAAACTTTCAAATTTCCACAACTGACGCCGAAACCTATCGAACCACGTCCGAATGACCTCAAATTTTGTACACAAGTCATATTTGACCCTACGGACCTACTCCAACTTCCTGAATTGGAATCCGACCCCGATATCAAAAATTTCACTATCGATCCAAAACTCCAAAAATTCGACTTTCGTCATTTCAAGCCTAAATGAGCTACAGACCTCCAAAAGACACTCCGGACATGCCCCTAAGCCCAAAATCGCACGGAGCTAACGGAATCAACAAAACTCCATTCCGGATTCGTCTTCACATAATTTCGACTACGGTCTAAATTCTAAGGCTTAAACCTCCATTTAGGGGCTAAGTGTCCCAAACATTTTCAAAAACCAAAATGAAACCTCCCGGCAAGTCAAAATAGCATAAATAGATATGGGGAAAGTAGTTAATAGGGGATCGGGGCTCTAACTCTTAAAACGACCGGCCGGGTCGTTACATCCTCCCCCTCTTAAAATAATCATTCGTCCTCGAATGAGCATAGAGACACACCTGAAGTGGTGAAAAGATGAGGATAACGACTGCGTATATCATGCTCGGTCTCCCAAGCCGCCTCCTCGACCGGCTCACCCCGCCACTGAACCTTTACTGATGCAATGTTCTTTGACCTTAGCTTTCGAACCTGCCAGTCAAAAATAGCCACTGCCTCCTCAACATAAGATAGATCCTTGTCCAATTGGACTGAGCTGAAATCCAACACGTGAGACGGATCGTCGTGATACCTCCGGAGCATCTAAACATGAGATACCGGATGGACTCCTGCTAAGCTGGGAGGCAAGACAAGCTCATAAGAAACCTCCCCAACTTGCCGCAACAACTCAAAAGGACCAATAAACCTTGGGCTTAGCTTACCTCTCTTTCCGAACCTCATAACGCTTTTCATAGGCAAAACCAGAAGCAAGACCCACTCTCCAACCATGAATGCAACATTGCGAACCTTCCGATCCGCATAACTCTTCTGTCTGGACTGGGCTGTGAGAAGTCTATCCTGAATCACCTTAAATTTCTCCAAGGCATCCTGAACCAAGTCCGTACCCAATAATCTAGCCTCGCCCGGCTCGAACCAACCCACTGGGGACCGACACCGCCTACCATACAAAGCCTCATACGATGCCATCTGAATGCTGGAATGATAACTGTTGTTGTAGGCAAACTCCGAAAGTGGAAAGAACTGATCCTAAGAACCTCCAAACTCCATCACACATGCACGGAACATATCCTCAAGAATATGAATAGTGCGCTTGGATTGTCCGTCCGTCTGAGGGTGAAATGTTATGCTCAACTCCATTCAAGTACCCAACTCATGATGTACGACTCTCCAGAACCGTGGTGTAAACTGTGTGCCTCGGTCAGAGATGATAGATATTGGTATGCCATGAAGTCTGACAATCTCACGGATATAAACTCGGGCCAGCTGCTCGGAAGAATAGGTCGTCATCACAGGAATGAAATGAGCTGACTTGGTCAGCATGTTCATAATCACCCAGACTGCATCAAACTTCCGCTGAGTCCGTGGGAGTCCAACAACGAAATCCATAGTGATCTGCTCCCATTTCCACTCCAGAATCTCTATCTTCTAAAGCAACCCACCCAGTCGTTGATGCTCATGTTTCACCTGCTGGCAATTTGGACATCTAGCCACATAATCTACTATGTCCTTCTTCATCCTTCTCCACCAATAATGTTGCCTCAGGTCCTGATATATCTTCGCGGCACACGGATGAATGGAGTACCAGGAACTGTGAGACCCCCTGAAGAATCAACTCACGCAAACAGTCTACATTAGGCAAACATAGCCTACCTTGCATCCTCAATGCACCATCATACCCAATAGTGACCTCCTTAGCATCACCGTGTTGGACCGTGTACGTAAGGACCAACAGATGAGGGTCATCATACTGACGCTCCCTGATACGATCATAAAGAGAAGACCGAGAGACCACAAAAGCCAATACTTGACTCGACTCAGAAATATCCAATCTCACAAACTGGTTGGCTAAGGCCTGAACATCCAACGCCATGGGCCTCTCTACTGCAGGTAGATATGCTAAAATCCCCAAACTCTCTGCCCGGCTACTGAAAGCATCGGCCACCACATTGTCCTTCCCAGGATGGTACAAAATAGTGATGTCATAATCCTTAAGCAGCTCTAACCACCTCCTCTGACACAAATTAAGATTCTTCTGCTTGAACAGATGCTGTAAACTCCGGTGATCAGCATAGATCTCACAAGGAACACAGTACAAATAGTGCTGCCATATCTTTAAGGCATGAACAATAGCTGCTAGCTCAAGGTCATGGACAAGATAGTTCTTTTCATGCACCTTCAGGTGTCTGGACGTATAGGCAATCACCCTACGGTCCTGCATCAACACCGCGTCGAGACCAACTCGCGATGCATCACAATAAACTGTATATAATCTCGACCCTGAAGGTAATACCAATACTGGGGCTGTAGTCAAAGCTGTCTTGAGCTTTTGAAAGCTTTCCTCACACTCCTCTGTCCATCTGAATGAAGCACCCTTCTGGGTCAGCCTGGTCATAGGTGCTGCAATAGATGAATATCCCTCAACAAACCGACGGTAATACCCCACCAAATCAAGGAAACTTCGGATCTCTGTAGCTGAGAAAGGTCTGGGCCAACTCTGTACTGCTTCCACCTTCTTCGGATCCACCTTGATCCCCTCACTCGATACAATATGACCCAAGAATGCCACAGAATCCAATTAGAACTTACATTTTGAGAACTTTGCATATAATTTCTTTTCTCTCAAAGTCTGAAGCAATGTCCTCATATGTTGCTCGTGATCTTCCCGACTCCGGGAGTACACCAGAATGTCATCAATGAATACGATGATGAAAGAATCAATATAGGTCTGGAACACACTGTGCATCAAGTGCATAAAAGATGTTGGGGCATTGGTCAGCCTAAATGACATCACAAGGAACTCGTAATGGCCATACCGAGTCCTGAAAGCAGTCTTCGGGATATCCGGATCCCGAATTTTCAATTGATGATAACCTGAACGCAAGTCAATATTCGAAAACACTTTGGCACCTGTAGCTGACCAAATAGGTCATCAATACGAGGCAAAGGATACATGTTTTTCACTATTACTTTGTTCAACTGGCGATAATCAATACACATATGCATAGAACCATCCTTTTTTCTTCACAAACAGGACAGGAGCACCCAAGGTGACACACTGGGCCGAATGAAGCCCTTATCAAGTAATTCCTGTAGTTGTTCCTTCAACTCCTTTAACTCAGGAGGGGCCATATGATAAGGAGGAATAGAGATGGGTTGAGTGCCTGACAACAAATCAATGCCAAAATTAATGTCTCTGTCGGGCGGCATGCCCGGAAGATCAGCTGGAAACACATCAGGAAAATCCCTCACTACTGGAACTGACTCAATTGTAGGGGTATCAATACTGACACTTCTCACATAGGCTAGATACGTGTCACACCCCTTCTCAACCATTCGTTGAGCTTTAAGAAATGAAATAACTCTGCTGGGAGTGTAATCTAAGGTACCTCTCCACTCTAATCGCGGTAAACCTGGCATAGCCAACATCACAGTCTTGGGGTGACAATCAAGAATAGCATAATGGGGTGACAACCAGTCCATGCCAAAGATAACATTAAAGTCTACTATGCTGAGCAAAAATAAATCGACTCTGGTCTCAAAACCACTAATAACAATGAAGCACGACTGATACACGCGGTCCACAACAAGAGAATCTCCCACCAGCGTAGACACATAAACAGGGGAACTCAAAGAATCCCGAGATACGCCCAAATGTGGGGCAAAATAAGATGACACGTAAGAATAAGTGGAGCCTAGATCGAATAAAACTGATGCATCTCTATGACAGACCGGAACAATACCTGTAATGACAGAATTAGAAGCAACGGCCTCAGTACGAGCAGGAAGGGCATAGTATATAGCCTGGCCTCCCACTTTAGGGCAACCTCTACCTCCCCGACCTCCACCTCGGGCTGGCTGAGTAGGTGGGGTGGCAGCTGGTGCTGTAATCATAGCCTGAGGACCTGGTGGACCACGTTGTGGCTGAGAAGACTGTGGAGGTGCACCCCTCTTATGTCGGGGGCAAATCCTCACCACATGGAAAGTGTCTCCACACTCAAAACAACCTCGCTGCTGACGTGACTGTGGGAACTGTGCGGTATGGGTACCCTGAGACCCATGAACACCTGAAATACTATGCGAAGCCTGAAACACAAACTGAACTGGCTGACCCACAAAACCTCTACCATGCCGTACCCTACCTCCAAAATAAGGACCAGTGGATCTCTCCAGTCTATGAGGTCCCCTCGCCTCCTTGTACTCTCTCTCTTGGCCTCGTCTATTCTCTCTCTCCTGGACCCACCTGCTGAAATGGGACCACAGACTGTGTGGGCGACAGGAGTCTGGGTCCCTCCCCCGATATGTGAAGTAGTTGGTACAACCGGAATCAACCCCGTCTGAACCAATGTAACAAACATACTCAGGAACTGTGCTAAGGTCTCCTGAAGTCCGGAGGAAACATCAGGCGCCTCTGGTACCTACCCCCCAACTGGAGCTACTGACAGCCCCTCAACTACTACTCTAGTAGGTGCTCTAGCTGTGGTGCGCACTACTCGTCGGCCTCTGCCTCTGTCTCTGCCTCTAGCGATACCTGCTCCAGGAGCAGCGTCATCGATAACTACAGTTCGTGTCCTCACCATCTGTGAGAGAATGGAATGATAAACGTTCAAACTTCGAGATCAATAAGCCCACACGATAGGAATGAAAGAAGCGTAACTTTCCTAATAGTTTCATAACCTCCCGAAGATAAGTACAGACGTCTCCGTACCGATCCGCGAGACTCTAATAAACTGGCTTGTGTCTCATGACTCCTATGAACCTAGAGTTCGGATACCAACTTGTCATGACCCAAGTTCTCCCTCCTTAAACCGTTGTGACGGCACCTAGTCTCTACAACTAGGTAAGCCTAACACTTTTACGGAAATGAAACAAAAATATTAAAACTAGCAATTTAGAGGTGGATTCCCAAAACTCAGAATATCGTAAGTCACAAGTTACAGAAAGAGAACGGTGTTTCTATACTCCAGAATCTAACAAAAGGGAAATGCAAGAAGTGTTTGACATGGGAAAGAGTAGATAGGGACTCCGAGGTCTGCGGATGCGGCAAATATACCTTGAAATCTCTACAGCCGCCTTGCCTCACTGATAATGCGGCTGATAAGCGGTACCTGGATCTGCACATGAAACACATGTGCAGGGAAGGGTATGAGTACACCACAAAGGTACCTAGTAAGTTCCAAGACTAACCTCGGTCAAGTAGTGATGATATCAGGTCAGGGCCCTACTGGTATACATATATATATATATATATATATATATATATATATATATATATATATATAAAATAAACTAAGACAAAATAAAATATTACAGTAAAAATAAGTACTGAAATTTAGCAAGAATGAAATCATAGAAAGTCAACAGCTCAGTACACAGAAATAACAACAGGGTATCTCCCAGGATAACGTCCCGTAGTCCCAAACGTAAATGTGCAAAACAGGGGGGATCTACCGGAATACCATTCCGTAGTCCCAAAGTAAATATGCAGAACAGGGGGATCTATCAGAATATCATTCCGCAGTCCCAAAGTAAATATGCAGAACATGGTGATCTACCGGAATACCATTCCGTAGTCCCAAAGTAAATATGCAAAACAGGGGGATCTACCGGAATACCGGTCCGTAGTCCCAAAGTATATATGTAGCGCAAACAATAGAAATACAACTACATCACATAATATTACGATTTAGACTAAGTACCAGTCAAGGAAGAAATAGGAAATTCACTAAGCATGCTGCACAAAGTTCACATAAATAATTAAGACACGTAGACATACTGTTCTAGACTAAACAGGATAAATGCATATGCTAGTGTAGCTCAGTTGATGGAAGACAAGTATTTTACTTAATGAAAACGGAGTTTTGCAACAATAGCCCCTTGCACGCACTCGTCACCTCATATACATGGAGCTCATATATCAAAAACAGTACAAAATCCTAAGGGAAGTTTTCCCACACAAAGTTAGGCAAGCCACCTACCTCGAACCAATCCCAATCAATCGGTCACAATGCTTTTCCCACGAATATCTGGGTTCGAGTGGCCCAAATCTAGCCAAAACCAATTACATAACATAAATATAACTACAAGAAACTAATCTAGCTAATGAAATCAAAGCTAACGCAAGAAATTGGAAAAATCGCCCAAAAAGTCTCCCCGAGCCCACGTCTCGGAATTGGGTAAAAGTCACCAAATATGAACACCCATTCACTCACGAGTCTAACCATACAAGAATTACTCAAATCCGACTTCAAATTATCTTCCAAAACCTGAAATTTTAGTCTATGAAGTTTCTACCATGCTTCCCCAATTTTCCAACTCAAATCCCTAATTTAATGATGCATTCAACTATAGATTAATGGAATACAACATAAAACGAGTTAGGAATCATTACTCAATAGCTTCCTCTGAAAATCCATCAATAAATCTCCAATTTCTGAGCTCTCAAGTCCAAAAATGAAGAATGAATTCAAACCCTCGAAACTCTTTCTTTTCTGCCCAGTGAACTCGCTTCTGCGAGCCAAGAACCGCAGTTGCGGTACCGCACATGTGGGAAAAGAATCGCAGGTGCGAAAGTCACTTATGAAGGTTGAGTCCGCATCTACGACAATGGGGCCACACCTGTGTGAGTGCGCCTGCGGATACCTCTCCGCTTCTGCGGTCCTTCGTCGCATCTGCGATTCCTCTCTCGCATCTGCGGGCATCGTAGATGCGGAACTAAACTCGCATCTGCGATCCCAGCTTGAGCTACCCAAATCCGCTTCTGCGCTTGCTTCTTCGCAATTGCGAGCCCACACTTGCGGTATCCCCACCGCAGGTGCAAAAACACCAGATGTCTGAAACTTCAGCAATGGCCTAAGTCCAAATTTCAACCCGTTAAGCATCGGAAAGACACCCGAGGCCCCCGGGACCTCAACCGAATATACCAAAAAGTCCTAAAAATACCATACAAACTTAGTCGAGCCCTCAAACCACATCAAACAACGCTAAAATCACGAATCACCCTCCAATTCAAACTTAAAGAACTTGAAACTTTCACACTTCCACAACCAACGCCGAAACCTATCGAACCATGTCCGAATTACCTCATATTTTGAAAACAAGTCATATTCAACCCTACGGACCTACTCCAACTTCCAGAATCGAAATCGGAATCCGACCCCGATATCAAAAATACCACTACCGGTCCAAAACTTCAAAAATTTAACTTTCGCCATTTCAAGCCTAAATGAGCTACAGACCTCCAGAACATACTCCGGACACGCCCCTAAGCCCAAAATCGCGTAACGGACCTAACAGAATCAACGAAACTCCATTCCAAAGTCAACTTCACATAGTTTCGACTACGGTCCAAATTCTAAGGCTTAAACCTCTATTTTGGGACTAAGTGTCCCAAACACTTCCAGAAACCAAAACGAAACCTCCCGATAAGTCACAATAGGAGAAATAGATATGGGGAAAGCAGTTAATAGCAGATCGGGGCTCTAACTCTCAAAATAACCGGCCGAGTCATTATAATATGTGACTGATTACACTTGATTTGAGATTTGAGATTGCAACATTGACATGCCATAACGAGAGTTATGAGGTATTTACTTGGAACAAAAACCTATGGCTTGTCTTATAAAACATATCCTGTTGTACTTGAAGGCTTGTCTGATGCAGATTGGAACATTTTATCTTTGAGGGGTGGTTCTATTTGTTGGAAATTAAAAAAACATTGCTAACTCTACCATGGAGGCTGAACTAATTGCTTTAGCTTCAGCTAGTGAGGAAGCGAATTGATTGAGAGATTTATTATTTCAAATTCCTTATTTTGAAAACCCAATTCTTCCTATTTTAATTCATTGTGATAGCACCGCTGCAATTGGTAGAGTACAAAATAGTTATTACAACGGTAAATCCAGACATATAAGGAGAAAACACAATATTGTGTGATATTTTGTCACGACCCAAAATCCTAACTTGTTGTGATGGCGCATATCGTGGTACTAGGCAAGCTGACATTCACGAGTAACTCTAACACTTTTTAAAAAAATGGATTCTTAATGGAGTTTAAATATCAATTTCTCATAAACAAGATAAAAGATCCAAACACAACGCAGAAAAACTCCTAAATCAGGGTGTCACAGAGTACATGAGCATCTAAGTGTCATAAGTCTGGAATACACTGTCCAACATAGTCTTAAACTAGAAACAATGACAAGAAAAGATAGAGAATGAGAAAACAAGGGTTGCAAACGCCGGACAGCTACCTCGAAGTCTCCAAAAATCAGTTGCACAAGGTATCAACACCCACTAAGTCCGGGAACACCTGGATCTGCACACGAAGCGCAGGGTGTAGCGTGAGTACAACCAATTCAGTAAGTAACAATACTAAATAAATAACTGAAAGATAGTGACGAGCTACACAGTTATAGTTCAAATTTCAGAAATTTGCAACATAGGAAAAATAGGCATGCTTCCAATTTCGACAATTTAGGCCAAATCAGCTATCTCATATCAAATTCGAATAAAATAGAATATAACATCTTTCAGAAAAAATGATTTCTAACATGAAGTGCGGTTATATTTCTATAACACATGGAGAATATATAGTTAGCAACAAGTTATTCAACTTCACAATTTCCATGGGATGGACCGAGTACCAATTCCTACGGTGCATGCCCACACGCCCGTCACCTAGCATGTGCGTCACCTCCAAACTAATCACATAACATAAAATATGGGGTTTCATACCCTCAGAACCAGATTTAGAACAGTTACTTACCTCAATCCGAGAAAATCCCTACTCTAATATGCCTTTGCCTCACAAATCGACCTCCGAACGTCTCGAATCTAGCCACAAACAATACAATACAATCAACACGGGGTGAGGAATCTATTCCCATAAGAAAAATACGAAGTTTTAATCAAAAATCCGAAATTTGTTCAAACCACCCCCCATCCCCCTGTCTCAAAATCCAACAAAACTAACAAAACCCGAAAGCCCATCCAACCACGAGTCCAACCGTATAATTTTTATGAAACTCCAACACCAATTCGTTACCCAAATCCCCAAATTACACTCTCCAATTTCCTAGCCTTAAACCCCCAAATTACACCTCAAAAATATGCCTACTAGGTGGGGAAATCAATGGGAAGCATAATTATTAAAGAAATTTAACCACAAGTGGCTTACCTCAAGAATCCCTTCCAAATCTCTCTAAAAAATCACCCAATTCTGAGTTTGCAAAGTCAAGAAATGATAAAACTCTGAGAACCCATCGTTTATATTCTGCCCAGGCTTTTCGCACATGCGACAACTTATCCGCACATGCGGAACCGATTATGCGATTAAATCTCCTCTTCTGTGAAATCCACTAACTCAGCTGCCTCTGCTCATGCGAGTCGTGGACCGCATCTGTGAAAACGCAGGTGCGGAACAAACCATCGCACCTGCGCACAGATTCGCATTTGCGCCCGTCGCCCCGCTTCTGTGACCTCGCAGGTGCGGGAGAATATTCGCACATGCGACCTCTGCTCATCACTTCCTTGCCCGCTTCTGCGGGCTCGCACCTACGATGCCCACTTCGTAGGTGCGATTACACCAACAGTCCTCAAACTTCAGCAGCTCTTCAACTTCAAACATGGATCCATTAACCTCTCGAAATAAACCCGAAGCCCCCGGGACCTCAACCAAACATACCAACAAGTCCCATAACCTCGTACGAACTTAGTCAAACCTTCAAATCACCTCAACAACATCAAAACACAAATCAAACACCAATTCAAGACTAATGAACTTTGAAACTTTCAAATTCTACAAACGACACCGAAACCTTTCAAATTACGTCCGATTGACCTGAAATTTTGCACACAAGTCACAAATGATACCACGGATCTACACCAACTTCCAGAATCGGAATCCGACCCCGATATAAAAAAGTCCACCCTGGTCAAACTTTCCAAAATTCTAACTTTCACCATTTCAAGCCTAATTCTACTACGGACCTCCAAATCATAATCCGGACACGCTCCTAAGTCCAAAATCACCTGACGGAGCTAATGGAATAATAAAAACTCGAATTCGGGGTTGTTTACACATCATTCAACATCTGGTCAACTTTTCCATCTTAAGCTTTCTATTATGAGACTAAGTATCTCGATTCACTCCAAAATCTTTTTGGACCCGAACCAACTAACCGGGTATGTAATAAAACAACAGTAAAGTACAAAAATGATCAGAAAATGGGGGAACGGGGCTATAATCCTCGAAATGACTGGTCGGGTCGTTACATCCTCCCACTCCTAAACAAATGTTCATCCTCGAACGGGTCTAGAAACATACCTGGAATCTCAAATAGGCATGGATATCTGCTCCACATCTCCCGCTCGGTCTCCCCAGTAGCCTCCTCAACTGGATGACCTCTCGACTGCACCTTTACTAAAGTTATATCCTTGGATCTCAATTTTCGAACCTATCGATCCAAAATGGCCACCGGCTCCACATTATAAGTCAAATCACTATCCAACTGAACCAAGCTGAAATCCAAAACATGAGACGGATCGCCTACATACTTTTGGAGCATAGAAATATGAAATACTGGATGCACACCCGACAAACTAGGTGGCAAGGCAAGCTCGTAAGACACATTCCCAATCCATCCTCCGAAACACCTCAAACGGACCAATGTATCGGGGGCTCAACTTCCCTTTATTTCCGAACCTCATAACACCCTTCATGGGTGAAACCTTCAGTAGGACCTTCTCCTAACCATGTAAGCAACATCACGAACCTTCCTGTAGGCATAACTCTTCTTTCTGGACTGCGCGGTGCGAAGCCGCTCCTGAATCAATTCAACCTTGTCCAATGCATCCTGAACCAGGTCAGTACCCAATAGCCTAGCCTCCCCTGTCTCAAACTAATCCACCGGAGATCTACACCTTCTCCCATACAAAGCCTCATACAGAGCTATCTGAATGCTCGACTGGTAGCTGTTGTTGTAGGCAAAGTCCGAGAGTGGAAAACACTAATCCCAAGAACCCCCAAAATCAATGACACAAGTGCGTAGCATATCCTCCAATATCTGAACAGTGCACTAGGACTGTATGTCCATCTGAGGGTGAAATGATGTGCTCAACTCAACCTGGATGCCCAACTCTCACTGTACCGCCCTCCAGAACTGTGATGTAAACTGCATGCCTCAATCTGAAATGATGGACACTGGCACACCATGAAGGCGGACAATCTCTCGGATATAAATCTCAGCCAACCGCTCCGAAGAATAGGTAGTATCAACTGGAATGAAGTGCGCGGACTTGGTCAGCCGATCCACAATCACCCAAAAAGCATCGAACTTCCCATGGGAGCCAAACTACGAAATCCGTGGTGATTCGCTCCCACTTCCACTCTGGAATCTCTAATCTATGAAGTAATCCCCCCGGTCTCTGATGCGCAAACTTCACCTGCTGATAGTTAAAGGACCGAACTACAAACCCCACTACATCCTTCTTCATTGTCCTCCACCAATAGTGCTGCCGCAAGTCCTAATACATATTCGCGGAACCCGGATGAATGGAATACCGTGAACTGTGGGCCTCCTCTAGAATCAACTCACATACCCCATCCACATTGGGCACACAAATCCGACCCTGCATCTTCAATTTCCCATCATCCCCAATAGTCACATCTCTGGCATCACCGTGTTGAACCGTGTCCTTAAGGATAAGTAAATGGGGATCATCTTACTGGCGCTCTCTAATGTGATCATATAAGGAAGACCAAGAAACCACACAAGCTAGAACCCGACAAGTCTCCGAAATATCCAATCTCACGAACCTGTTGGCCAAAGATTGAACATCAACTGCAAGAGGTCTCTCTCCAATGGGAATTAATGCAAGACTACCCATACTCACCGCATTTCTACTCAAGGAATTGGTCACCATATTGGCCTTCCCGGGATGATACAGAATGGTGATATCATAGTCCTTTAGCAGCTCCAACCATCTTCGCTGCCTCAAATTTAGATCCTTTTGCTTGAAAAAATGCTGGAGGCTCCGATGATTCCTAAACACCTCACAAGAAACATTGTAGAGATAATGCCTCCAAATCTTCAATGCATGAACGATGGCAGCTAACTCCAAATGTTGAACATGATAGTTCTTCTCATGAGGCTTCAACTGGCGTGTAGCATAAGCAATCACTCTACCCTCCTATGTCAAGACACTCCCAATACCGATCCGAGAAGCATCACAATATATTGTATAAGAGCCTGAAGCGGAAGGCAAAACAAGAACTGGAGCTGTGGTCAAGGCAGTCTTGAGCTTCTGAAAGCTCTCCTCGCACTTGTCCGACCACCTGAAAGGAGCACCCTTTTGGGTCAATTTGGTCAAGGGCGATGCAATAGACGAGAAATCCTCCACGAAGCGACGATAATAACCGGCCAAGTCGAGAAAGTTCCGAATCTCCTTAGCTGAGAACGGTCTGGGCCAACTCTAAACTGCCTCTATCTTCTTCAGATCCACCTGAATACCCTCACTTGACACCGCGTGCTCCAAAAATACCACTGAACTGAGCCAAAAATCACACTTGGAGAACTTGGCATAAAGCTTCTCCTCCCTCAACCGCTGCAACAAAATCCTCAAATGCTGAGCATGCTCCTCCTGGATGCGAGAGCACACCAGGATATCATCAATGAACACTATGACAAATGAGTTGAGATAATGCTGAAACACAATGTTCATTAGATACATGAACGCTGCTGGGGCGTTGGTCAGACCAAAAAATATCATAAGGAACTCATAATGACCATTACGGGTCCTGAAGGCTGTCTTTAGAATGTCCGAGTGCCGAATCGTCAACTAGTGATACCCAAACCTCAAATCAATCTTGGAGAATACCCTCGCTCCCTGAAGCTGGTCAAACAGATCATCAATACGCGGAAAATGATACTTGTTCTTGATTGTAATATTGTTCAACTGTCTATAATCAATGCACATCTTCATAGTACCATCATTCTTCTTCATAAACAGAATTGGTGCACCCCAAGGTGACACGCTAGGCCGATAAACCCCTTATCAAGGTGTTCCTGAAGGTGCCCCTTTATTTCTTTCAACTCAACTGGTGCCATGCAATATGGTGGAATTGTAATGGGCTGAGTTCCCGGCACCAAGTCAATACTGAAGTCAATATCCCTGTCGGGCGGCATTCCCGGCAGGTCTGCAGGAAACACATCCAGAAGCTCCCGCACCACCGAGACAAAATCAATAGTGGGGCAACAGAACTAACATCCCTCATAAAGGCCAGATAAGTTAAACAACCTTTCCCAACCATCCGCTGGACCTTCAAATATGAAATCACTCTACTAGGAACATAGTCTAGAGAACTTCTCCACTCAATCCTTGGCAATCCCGGCATCGCCAACGTCACGATCTTAGTATGATAATCTAGAACAGCATGATATGTAGACAACCAAGCCATACCCAAAATCATGTCAGAGTCCATCATACTAAGCAACAAAAGAACAACTCTGGACTCAAATCCCCCAATAGTCACCACACACGACCGATATACACGGCCCACAATAATAGTATCGCCCACGGGCGTAGACATGAACAGATGAAACTAAGGACTCACGGGGCATATCCAAATGATGAGCAAAATATGATGATAAATATGAATAAGTGGAACCAAGGTTAAATAATAGAGAGGCATCATGTGGCAAACTGAGACAATACCTGTGATCACTCCATCTGAAGCAACAACATCTGGTCTGGCCAGAATAACATAGAATCAGGCATGATCGCTACCTAATCGGCCTCCCTCTCTAGGGCGACTTCTAGCTGACTGGGGCCCACCCCGAGCTGCCTCAGCGGGTGGTGAAATAATTGGTGTTGAAGTCATAGCCTGACTCCTCTAATGCGTTGGACCTCTCGTAAGGCTGAGACAATATCTCCTGATATGACCAAACTCTCCACACTCATAGCACCTTCCCACTGCTAGCAATGGCGGTGGGGACTGAAGGGAGCCCCGAGCACCAAGATAACTGGTAGAAAGGACCTGGCATAGATGAGCCCTGAACCGATGGAGCACAAGATGAACTCTAAGCTGGAAGGGCACTGAGAGATGACTAGCCCTGAAGAGAACTGTAAGAACCATGGCCGGATGATACACTACGGTGAACTGCACGAGTCATCTGAGCATGTATATAGGGACGACCCCTGCCGTGGTGGAACTGACTTCCAAAAGGGGACCGCTGAAACCACCCTATCCACGAGGCTTCTTGGCCTCCCTCTCACCCCGCTCCTGACTGCAAACCATCTCTATCTGGCGAGCAATGTCGACTACCTCATCAAAAGTAGCACCAGATACCCTCTCTCGAGTCATAAGAAACTGCAGCTGATATGTGAGACCATCGATTAAACTCCTTATCCTCTCCCTATCAGTGGGAACCAACCAAACTGCGCGACAGACCATCTCAGAAAACCTCATCTCATACTGCGTCACAGACAATCCATCCTGACGAAGCTGCTCAAACTATATGCGTGGCTCCTCCCTATGAGACTACGACATGAACTTCTCTAAAATGAGAACAGAGAACTCCTGCCATGTAAGTGGTACTACACCGACCAGCCTACGCCTCCCATTAACCTCCCACCATCTGAGAACAACCCCCAAAAACTAAAAAGTAGTGAACTAGACCCCACTGGTCTCCAGAATACCTGTTGTCCAAAGCATCCGCTCGCACTTATCCAGAAAGCCCTGAGCATCCTTTAACTCAGCACCGCTAAATGATGGAGGTCTAAGTCTCCCAAATATCTTAAGTCTCCTTTGCTTATCATCAGCCATAACGGGGACTACCGGGGCCTAAGCAGCTATAGCCAGCTAGGCTGGCAGTGCCCTCGGTGTCTGGAGTCTCTGCATCACCTGTTCTGGTGTACTGGCAGTGGGAGTCTGAGTACCTGCCCCGACCTGAGAAGTGGTTGCTGCAGCTGGAACAGAGACCGCCTGAGCAAGACCGGTACACTGAGTCAGAATCTGAGCTAAGGCCTCCTGAAGGCCTGGAATCACGATAGGCATAGCTGGTGCCTGAGCTGGCTCCACTGGCTCAACTGTATCTGATACCTGCTCCAGAGCTGGAATGACTGGTGGGTTTGTAGGTGCTTCCCTAGCTGCACCCCTGCCCATACCGCAACCTCTACTGTGACCTCGGCCTCTGGCGGTCCTCACTGGTGGTACTGGTGGCTATCCATACTGTCCGGTAGTACGTGTCCTCACCATCTGTGAGAGAATAGAATAACAGAAGTTTAGTTACCAGAATCAACAAATCTTCACGACAAGAATACAAGAATGTGAACTTTCCTAAGGGTTCGGCAGTCTCTTGAAGATAAGTACAGACGTCTCCATACCGATCCGCAAGACTCTACTAAACCTGCTCATGACTCGTGAGACCTATGTAACCTAGACTTTGATACCAACTTGTCACGACCCAAAATCCTAACCTGTCGTGATGGCGCCTATCGTGGTACTAGGCAAGCCGACATGTAACTCCAACACTTTTAACAAATGGATTCTTAATGCAATTTAAATATCAATTTCTCATAAACAAGATAAAAGATCCAAACACAATACGAAAAAACTCCCAAATTGGGGTGTTACAGGGTACATGAGCATCTAAGTGTCATAAGTTTGGAATACACTGTCCAACATAGTCTGAAACTAGAAACAATGAAAATAAAAGTTAGAGAAGGAGAAAACAAGGGCTACAAATGTCGGGCAGCTACCTTGAAGTCTCCAAAATCAGCTGCACAAGGTATCAACATCCACTACGTTTGGGAATACTTGGATCTGCACACAAAGTGCAGGGTGTAGCGTGAGTACAACCAACTCAGTAAGTAACAATACTAAATAAAGAACTGAAATATAATGGCACGCTACACAGTTATAGTTCAAATTTCAAAAACTTTCAACATAGCAAAAATAGGCATGCTTCCAATTTCGATAATTTAGGCCAAATTAGCTATCTCATATCAAATTCGAATAAAACAGAAGTGCAACAATAATGACATCAAGAGCATCCTCTCAGAGTAACAGTCACTCAACCTTTCTCAATATCTCAGCACTCGGCACTGAACACTCGTACTCAATAGGTACTTGCACTCAATGGGGGTGTACAAACTCCGGAGGGGCTCCTTCAGCCCAAGTGTTGTATCGCTGCGGTATGCAGCCCGATCCCATCAATATATAAACAGTCATAAGGCTCATCGCGGCGCGCAACCCGATCCATACATAAACATCCCTTAGGCTCGTTGCGGCGTGCAACCAGATCCACATATATACAGTCCTGAAGCTCATTGCGGCGTGCAACCCGATCCACATAAATACATATCTCTCACAGCTCAGCACTCAGGCCCTAACTCAATCACCAACCTCTCCAGTCTCTCGGGCTCTCAAAAGTCATAAAACTCAGCCCAAACAGCAGTAACATGATGTATCAATAAAGAATAATAGAGACTGAGATATGATACACGTGAAAACTCTGAGACTGAGTGCGAACAACAAATAACATGTAATTCAACATGTACACGGTCTCTGAGGGCTCCAGCTGTATCAACACATAGCCTAAACATGATTTCTAACATGAATTGCGGTTAAATTTCTATAACAGATGTGGAATATATAGTTAGCAACAAGTTATTCAACTTCACAATTTCCATGGAATGGACCAAGTACCAATTCCTACGGTGCACGCCCACACACCATCACCTAGAATGTATGTCACCTCCAAACCAACCACATAACATAAAATCCGAGGTTTTATACCCTCAGAACCAGATTTAGAACTGTTACTTATCTCCCTACTCTAATATGCCTTTGCCTCACAAATCGGCCTCTGAACGTCTCGAATCTAGCCACAAACAATACAATACAATCAACACGGGGTGAGGAATCAATTCAACAAGAAAAATACAAAGTTTTGATCAAAAATCCGAAATTTGTTCAAACTGGCCCCCCATTCCCACGTCTCGAAATCCAACAAAACTCACAAAACACGAAAGCCCATCCAACCACGAGTCTAACTTTACAATTTATATGAAAATCCAACACCAATTCGTTACCCAAATCCCCAAATTATACCTCAAAAACACACCTACTAGGTGGAAAAATCAATGGGGAAGCATAATTATTAAAGAAATTTAACCACAAGTGGCTTACCTTAAGAATCCCTTCCAAATCTCTCTCGAAAATCACCCAATTCCGAGTTTGCAAAGTCAAGAAATGATAAAACCCTCGAAGCCCAACGTTTATATTCTGCCCAGGATTTTCTCACATGCGTAAACTTATCCGCACATGTGGAACCGCTTCTGCGGTTAAATCTCTGCTTTTGCGGAATTTACTAACCCAGCTGCCTCCGCTCCTGCGAGCCATGGACCGCATTTGCACAATCGCAGGTGCGGAACAGATCATCACACCTGCACACAGATCCGCATCTGCCCCCGTCGCCCTGTTTCTGCGACCTCGCAGGTGCGGGAGAATCTTCACACCTGCGACCTCTGCTCATCACTTCCTTGCCTGCTTCTGCGGGCTCGCAGCTACAGTGCCCACTCCGCAGGTGCGATTACACCAGCAGTCCTCAAACTTTAACAGCTATTCAACCTCAAAGATGGATCCGTTAACCTCCCAAAATCTACCCGAGGCCCCGCGACCTCAAACAAACATACCAACAAGTCCCATAACCTCGTACGAACTTAGTCGAACCTTCAAATCACCTTAACAACATCAAAAACATGAATCGCTCCTCAATTCAAGCCTAATAAACTTTGAAACTTTCAAATTATACAAATGATGCCGAAACCTATCAAATCACGTTCGATTGATCTCAAATGTTTCACACAAGTCACAAATGACACCACAGACCTACTCTAACTTTCGTAATCAGAATCTGACCCCGACATCAAAAATTCCACCCCGGTCAAATTTTTCAAAATTTTAACTTTCACCATTTCAAGCCTAATTCTATTACGGACCTCCAAATCACAATCTGGACATGCTCCTAAGTCCAAAATCACCTAACTGAGCTAACAAAACCATCAAAACTCAAATCCGCGGTCATTTACACAAAATTTAACATCCGATCAACTTTTTCAACTTAAACTTTTCATTATGAGACTAAGTGTCTCAATTCACTATGAAATCCTTTCGCACCCGAACCAACTAACCCGGTATGTCATAAAATAAAAGTAAAATATAAAATGATCAGAAAATGGAGGAACAGGGCTACAACTCTTGAAACGACCGATCGGGTCGTTACATATTTGAGAAGTAGTAAAATTGATGTTGATTATGTGATAATTTTGCAGATCCACTAACCAAAGCCTTGGCAACAGAAAGGGTTTGGAGTACATCGAGGGAGATGGGATTGAAGCCCATAAGCTCATAAGTCATATATGAGGAAATCCAACCTGGGGACTAGAGATCCTATAACCAGGTTCAATGGGAAGAACGAATCATATGATGGCTTAGTTTGAAATGCACTATTTTTATTATTGCTCCATCCCTATAGTGTGAGTGCATTTATCCTGTAACAATTTGCGAGGTTGATTTTTTTTTTTATTAACTCTTAATGAAAATCTGTAGATCGTATGAGTGAGGTGTTAGAGTTACAAGAGCACCCTTGACAGATTTCACCTATGTGAGTGTAGAAGTAGGCCGCTTATTATGAGAATTGGGCTTATTCTAAAAAATACTCATGAAACCGGGATAGCACAAGGCCGTAATGTGCTGGCTAATAAAGCTCCTGCCAACACCTTGATTATTACGTGTAAGCAGTGATACTTTAGTATCCTAAAGCAGTCACAGTTCAAGTCTGAGACCACTACTGACTCTAGCGTAGAGATTGTTGTTTTACTAAGTGGAGGTTCAGTGCAGAGCACACCTTCATTATGCATAATAGTCTCCATTCAACTAGTAAACTCTCTTATTTTAATATTAAAATGAGTGAAAAAATATTGGTGTTAGTGCATTTTAATATTAAAATTATAATATTAAAGTGCATTATTTCTTGTGAGATAGTGGTTATAAATTGGCAGGAAAGTGATCATTATTTTGGTGTAACTCTTGAAACCACTAATTACCCACTAAATATTTAAATTTTGTAACCACAAACCATGTTCTATAATTTTATTATCCTACTACTTTGTTATTTATTTTATGGAAGAGATTTTACACCTATAAATAGTGGTGTTTCTTTCTTGTGTTGTAAATGGGAAAGTACTGTAGTGTGCATGAAAAAAATAAAATTGGTGTAGTGAAAAAGAAAATTAAGAGAAGGAGAAAAATCTAAGTCTCCAACTTATTATCTACAAAAGAGAATATTATTCTTGTCGAAGGAAGGTATTCATTTTAGTGGAGCTTTAGACTCAGCAACTTGTCCAGAGTTTATTCGAGTCATATGACATTGTCGGGCTGTTGTATCTTGGAAGGGACAAGTCAAGAGTATTATTGCGGGACCGGTGAATATACTACCAGAGTGGGCTTAAAATTTCTTAAAGAGAACGAGATATCGACCCTCGGCTACACCTCAAATGCAATCCATAGTTGAAAATCAGATTAAGAAACTAATTTTTTTGGTGTTTTCTGTTTTGGAGATCGAAAGAATAAACTAAATGAAACTCTAATGTTTTTTTGGAATTTTCGATTTTTTCGATCAAGACTAAAAATCAGAAAGCAAAATTGATCAAATGTTTTTGAAGTTGTACCGAAAGATGAAAGAACTAACTCTTCTTCTGATGAACCTTAGACACGTTTTTCTGAAAATTCCCCTGTAACGTCTGAAAATGTCCCCTTATAGGCAACCTAAAAGCTTCCTCCTCCTCTCCAAGAAATCCCAATATTTTTCAAAAATCCAAAAACCCCTACAAAAACAAAATTTACTCTTTTTAGACCAAATCTGGACAAATGGAAGGATAGGATTTAAGGCACTCAAATCCTATGTCTCCCATTAATCAAAAATCCGTCCAAGAGTTACCCAAACGCGTTTGTGTATTTGAGGAGTGGTTAGGGAGAAATCATGCGGAGAATATTTGGGGTCGTTGTGTGTCAGGCCACGTAGAAGAAGAGAGAGGAGAGAGGGGGACCATGAGAGACGTGTTGAGTTAACTCGGCCGGTTCTTGGTGAGTTTCCGGCGAGTTGAGGTGTGAAGGTGGCGGCAGTAGGGTGGGGAGAGGGTGAGTTTGGCAGTAGGGTGGGGATGATTTGTGGTTATAATGTGGCTTATATATGGGTGTGAGCGTTAATATAGATCATTGGATTAAATTCAATCAATGGCAAGGATTAAAAATAAAGAATGGGGCGGGTCAGTGTGTTTGGGTCACGGGTTAGATGTATAATATATGTCAAATTCATGTATAATACGTGTATAATTATGTATAATCAATGTATACCGGTTAGAAAGAGAAAAACAAATATGACCGGCTATTTGTGTAACAATTCCTTGAATTTGGAGCCAATGCATCCGATTTTAGCATCAAAATTGGCCCTTTTGATTATACAAAACACATTAACCAAAATTAATTACTTCTTCACAAACAAAGTAATACTACAAAGTAATTTTAAAAAGACTATATATATATATATATATATATATATATATATATATATATATATATATATATATATATGATAGAGACATAAATTATTATTTTTTGTAGGTATTTTTCAATATTAAACTAAGATAATGATAGAGAAAACTATGTTAAAATCATAGTAGAATTAAAATAATATTGATACAAAATACTAACGACCTTAAATTAAAATAAAACATATAAGATGAAAAATATTATTAAAAAACTATTGTTTTGTGTTTTTCATTTTTAAGTACTAATAAAATAAAATACTATATATTATAATCCTAGAAAATTAACATGAACTCAAATAGATATATATAAATGCTAGGGTAGCTTGAAAATGCGACGAGTCAAAAATTACCTGCTTTCGGCAACATGGATGCTTCTACATAAAAGGAGTCAAACAAATTTTAGTTTAAAAAATAGAACAGAAATGCAATAAATAAACTATAATGTAAGATTAAAAAATGAAAAAATAAAGAAAAACAGTAACCGACGTTATTAGTATGATATGTTACAAAGTCCGATGGTTCAAGCGAAGAAGAAAAGAGTTAATATAAAATAATAATGGGTCCAGTTTTTGAAAGAAAGATGCGTTTAGAAGTAAACGTTTATTTCGGGTGGTATTACATTTAATGGTCAGGTTGGATTATTTTTTGTTTGGATGATAATTATTTTACGTGACAAAAAATATAAAAAGACCATGTAAACTGCCAAGTCAGTTTTTTCTATCAGAAATATTAAGAAATCCATCTGAGTGATCATGAGAGTGCAATAAGAATAGTTGAGTGACTTTCTTGTTACAAATGAAAGAAAAATGACTTTAATTCATAATTTCCTATAGTTCAATGATCATCTAAGTAATGGACTCTCTTAAATATATGGGTTTTTTTATTCTGTATTCGAAATTGAACACAAAAATGGTTGCATTGGATGAGGCGACTAACAAAATTCTATAAATGTCCATTATTTTCATATGCTTGGACACAAAAAAAACGTGAGAAGTTGTAGAGAAAGATATAACATAGCTAGTTATAGGAAGGGCATTAAAGTAATTTCCTACTATTAGTTAGTCAGTTATTAACAACTAATCTAAGCTGCTAAAGTTAGTTAATTAGAGAAGGATCTAAATATATAGATAGCTCCTCTGTACAGATTTGATTAAGCAATATACAATTTCTCTCTCTTCTCTCAATCTCATTGTTTCTTTCTTCTTCTTCTTCTTCTTCTTCTTCTTCTTCTTCTTCTTCTTCAACTGGGTAAGCACCCATTAATTAGTTCATGGTATCAGAGCGGTCAAGCTAAACCACTGAGCTTGAAACTCGATTCTTCATTTCTGCAATTGTTTAAAGCTTAAATCAATTGTTCATTCTTTTCGATTTCTTGAAGGAACTTGGATATAGCGATTGACGACCAAAATGTTCCACCTGGGAATCAGACTGCAAATTCCAGCCAAGGAGTTCCGCCTACGCTTGCTCCAGGCATTGACTACAATCACCCCTTATTTTTGAGTCCATCAGATGTAGGTGGTATACAAATTATCTCCTTTCAATTAACTGGTATTGAAAACTATTCTCTTTGGTTTCGATCCATGAGAATGGCGTTGTTAGGAAGAAATAAATTGGGGTTGGCTGATGGAACTTGTTCCAAAGAAAATTTCCTAGAAAGTATGTGAAATCATTGGAAAAGGGTAAACGCGATTGTTCTTTCTTGGTTGATGAATTCTGTTAGTAGTGGCTTACTTGGTGGTATAATGTATGCCTCAAGTGCTCGAGCAGTCTGGAATGACTTGAATGAAAGATTTGATAAAATAGATGGTTCAAGATCTTACAATTTACATAAAAAAAAATTGTCACTCTTAGTCAAGGAACTGCATCTGTATCTGCATATTTTTCAAAACATAAAGATTTGTGGGAAGAATTTGAAGCCTTGGTTCCTGCTCCTGGGTGTCGATTGCCCAAAGTCAAGAGATTTCGTGGTTCACTTGCAGAAATTGAAATTGTTTCAATTCTTGATGGGCTTAGATGATTCCTACAGCCAAGCTACAAATCAGATTTTGTTGATGAGCCTTATGCCAAGAGTCAATCAAGCATATGATATGGTAATCAATGATGAGAGTCAGAAATCAGTTGCAGCCAATGCTGGTTTGCTAGGGGCAAATTCCACTTCTGTAACTGGACAATATGATGTGGCAATGTACACCAAGACTAGAGGAAACTTTCAAAAGTCTAGGAAGAATTTCAAACTATTTTGTAATTTCTGCAAAATGAAAGGTCACTGTAAAGAAAATTGCTACAAGATTGTAGGTTATCCTCTAGAATACAGACCAAGAAGGAAAAGTGCAAACACTCATGGTGCATACAATATGTTGTCTGAAATAAGTATGCAAAATAATCAGTTGCCAAGAGGGAACTGGACTGAGAACAACTTACAAAATTTTCAATTGACAAGTAATACGGTGAGTACTACTAACTCACAGAACATTGGACAAGTGAACAATGCTTCTTGGCTGGGTAATTGCACATTTACTAAAGAACAGTATGATCACATTGTGCAACTTCTAAACAAAGATAACTCAGCTTCTTCTCCAGCAACTCCATTAGCCAATGCAGCAGGTATACCCTGTGCTTTACTAGCTTCAAATAGTTTACAAGAGTTGATAATAGATACAGGGGCCACAAATCATATGGTAGCTGATATAGAGTTATTGAACAAGGCTTCCTTAGTTCAAACAAGCCAGCCAAAGAAAGTACATCTACCTAATTGAGAAACAACTCAAGTCACACATATTGGAACTAGTACTTTATCAAATCAAAATACAATAACTAATGTGTTTCATATTTCTCAGTTCCAATATAATCTTCTGTCAGTTTTTAAAGTAACCAAGGAACTGAAATGTTCAGTTACTTTCTTCCCTGATTTTTGTGTGTTTCAGAAACTCTTCAGTGGGAGGGTGAAAGCGATTGGTAGAGAAGACAGTGGTCTCTACATCCTCAGCAGACAAACAATACCAGGAAGTGATGCAATTAGTTTAGCCACAAAGGATACAGAAGCAAATAAAGAGATTAGCTCAGGTGATATAGATCTTTGGCATAAGAGGCTTGGTCATATATCTACTACTGTCCTTAAGAAGTTACTACCAGTCAAGACACAGGATATATCTGCTAGAATAGACCTATGTAGTATATGCCCTTGTGCAAAATAAACTAGGCAACCTTTATCTGTCAGTAGTATTAGAACTACTACTAGCTTTGAATTAGTTCATATGGATTTGGGGGACCTTACAAAGTGCCTACTATGAATGGTAACAAATTTTTCTTAACTATGGTTGATGATTTCACTAGAATGACATGGATATTTCTGCTGAAAATGAAGTCTGATGTATGTGTGATTATACAACAATTCTGTGCTTTTGTGAAAACACAATTCGAGACAACAGTGAAAAAATTCAAACAGATAATGGGATAGAATTTGTTAACTCAATTTGTGAAAATTTGTTTAACAGTCTAGGAGTAATTCATTAGAAGACATGTCCATATACTCCTCAGCAAAATGGAGTGGCTGAGAGAAAACATAGACACATCCTAGAACTAACTAGAGCTATTAGGTTCCAAGCTGGAATACCTATTAAATTTTGGGAATATTGTGTTCTTGCTGCTGTTTATCTTATCAACAGACTGCCTAGCTCAGTTATTGACAACAAAAGTCCATATGAAAGATTGTATAGCAGAAAACCAGCATTACAACATCTTAAAAGGAGTTCTTCACGACTTTAACTTGGGTAAGTATTCTATATCCGAAAGTGATTATATTTCATGATTCCATGGTTATATTCATTATTAGTGAATCAATTGGAAGAAAATGATATTTTTGGCAAAATCTTTCAAAAACTAAAAATGAAGATTTGGAGGTCGATTCGTTATCAGAATTTGATAAAATTGGTACGGTTGAACTCATATCGGAATGAGTTATAGAATTTTGTGAGTTTTGTCGGGTTCCGGGCGAGCGGAGTTGAGAATTGTTATAAATTGATTTATTACGATTATTAGAGTATATTGTTATTGGTTTGCACATTGTTTGACTAGTTTCGGATCGTTTGGCCTTAAATTGAAGAGTTAGAGAGACGTTGGAGCCAGTTATGGAATTTCAGAGCGAGGTAAGTCTCTTGTCTAACCTTGTGAAGGGGAAACTACCCCTAGGTGGTAGTTATTGTTATGTGCAACTAGTTGTGGGTGCCGAATATGCACGAGGTGATGAGAGTCTGTACGTAGCTAAAGCATATTTATGTTCGGGTAGATGTAGGAATTTATCATTATAATAATCGAAATATTTGAATTCATTCTGTTTGCTTAATTAATTAAAGTTTTAACTGAAATTGATTTAGAAATAAATATATGAATACTAGGCTGAGCCTTATCACCTTGATTTGTGGACGAGTTATTTGAGAAACGGTAAAGATTATATTCACTTTGTGCTCATGTACTGTATTGTAAGCATGTGTCTCGTAATTCGGTAACTTTCTTCCCTTCTTGTGGAGCGGGCTGAATGCCTAGGTAGTATATAGATGCATCTATGGTTTGTGCCGCACGACCCTCGGCAGTGTACACATTATTCTGGATCGGGCCGAACGACCTCGGCAGGTTCGTGCGTTATATCGCTAGTAGTCCGAATATTCACGAGCTAATCTTTCCACTTATGCCCGATATTTTATATGGTATTCCCTATTTATTTGATATTGACACTTGACATTTATGAGCTGTTAATGTAGAATATGAGATTTTAAAATTCGTGCTTTAAAAGAAATAAATGGAAAATTTTGAAATTACAGATTTACTCCACTATTTGTTGTGCACTTCATACCTGTTATGAATTATCATTAATTTATTTGGACTTCTAGCAAGTGTCAATGTCGACCCCTCGTCAATACTTCTCCGGGGTTAGGCTAGATGCTTACTGGGTACGCGTTAATTTACGTACTCATGCTGTACTTCTGCACTAAATGTGCAGGATCTGACAGGTCATTTGATGATCATCTTGGCGCGTAGGTGCATCTATTGAGACGACTTTATGTGAGCTGCAATTCAGGCTACGCATTGCAGTCCATCGAGTCCCCATTATCCTATTTATTTTATCCTGTCTTATTTACATTCTGGACAGATATTGCATTATTGATGTACTCCTTAGAAAATTCTCATGCACTTGTGACACCGAGTTTTGGGGGTTTCTACGGGTTGTTCGTTATTGTAATTGCGTATTTATTATCATTTTACCCTGAAAATTCTATTTTATACCATTAAATTAATGGAGATTATGATTTCGAAAGTAATAAAATGAATAAATAAATTGTTAAATCGACGTTGACTTACTTGACGGCAGCGTTAGGCGTCATCACGACCTATAGTGAATTTTGGATCGTGACAGAACATTTAGGAAGTGAGGAAAATGATAATTTATATATATATATATATATATATATATATGATTCCTCTGGCGCTGAATTTGTCTTTTGAGCAAGTACTCCAACTTAAGTCCATGGGTGTCATTGTATGGGAAAAACTTTTATTTTATGTATTTGACCTAGTCAACGGTAATAAAGTCTTTGATGGTTGTGACGTGTCATGATAACTTCGAAAAGTCGAGGTCAAGGTTAAAGGACAAAGCGACACCGAGGTCCAAGTTGACTCAGGAGATGATGAGGACGAGGACGAGGACGAGCTCCCTTTCTAGGTGTGAAGCGGCAATCAACCTTAGATTTTAGATTCTTGATGGAATATTCTAAGAATATTCCCTTTCGTTATACTATCTAGAGTTTTGTGGCACAACTGCCCATATAAATAGGAAAAATGTAGATCAGAGGATTTATTGGACCTTTTGTAAATAATTTCATCAACATTCTTTGTGAAAGATTCTCACTTTATTGAATAGAAACAAAGCTTGACTTTACATTTTTCTTCTTTCATCCCTCTACTACCGATCCAAGAAGGATCAGAATATACGATTGTTTATCATCATCTATTATTATCAGAAAGACATCTGGGGCACTCATCCTTGTCGGATTTTCTTTGTCTCATTTACTATTTGAGAGTCATTTATTATATATCATTTATTGCTCTCATTTATATTTTCAAGTCATTATTGTTCCATTATTGTCCCAGGTTATTTTTTTTTTTTATGTTATACATTAAATATTCACTGTAAAATACTAGATCTATCCTTGGATATTAATATTGACTATGATTAACCTATTTTTCAACAAATCTAATTATATAAAATCAAAATCTACGTTTGGGTCATACATTCATCTCTATGATTTTGGTTCTTTTCTTTTCCTTATTTAACGTGCTTTCACAATGACCTATAAATGCAAATTGAACGAGATAAATAGAAAGAGTAACTGGGAAAGTGAGAGTAAATTGAAAAATAAAAGAAATGGAAGGTGCTAAATGAAAGAGTATCAATAGACCACCAAAGGATGTGGTGCAGTGGATGGGCTGCTCTTCCCTTAACCAGAGATCTCGGGTTTGAGCCCTAAGGTATGGAAACATCCTTAGTAGGGAACGTCTCCCTTCCGAAGGGGACCCTACGTTGCGCGAATCTGGATATGTCGGGCTCCAATATAGATACCGGACACCAGATAAGAAACAAAAAAAAAAAAAAGAGTATCAATAGAAAAGAGGGAGAAAAAGGAAAGGAAAGAAATTAATAACATAGAAAGTAATTCTAGAAAACATTAGTAATGCTATTATAGACACTTATCCTGAAGTCCCTCTAATTTGCTTCTTTTTTGTTAAGCGAGGATCTCCATGAATATCATTCTTCACTATTATTGTTTTTCTTGAAAGTATAAGAGGGAGGGGTGAATTATCAATTTTTTCTGTATTTTAAGTAGTTGACTAGTTTACCAATTAGTTGACTAGAGATAAGAATAGAATAGTAATAATGCAAGAATAAAGTGCATGAATTAAAGATACTAGGATTTTTATATTGGTTCAGATTCAATGTCAATCCTACGTCCAGTCTCATTGGGTTACAAGGGTGCTCTCTTTTAGTACTTGAAGTTTCTCGATTTACAATATGGTTGATGTAGCTTTACACCAACAGCTAAGTCTCAATGTCACTTCTCTCTTCTTGATGCAAGGCCTCACCAGCGTTTATCTCTTTTTTTTCTCTCACTAATTACACGGCAGATCTAAAGAGAACTACAATGCTTGTTTGGAGTAGAACAAAACGAGTGATAATGGTTCGTTCAAAGTATATTTGCTTCAAACCTGAAACAAATGTATATATACTTCGTGAGGCCTTCTTGACTCTTGATTGACGTGAATCTTGAGAGATTACAAACCCATGGGAGTTGATCCTTGAAACAAATCATAAATTGATTCTTTCCAAGAATAAGGTCAAATTTCCGTTGATCTTCCTTTACTTATGGCCTTGACAAGCTTTTCTTCCGCTGGGCAGATCTTTTCGTTACTTGAGTGATTGATGACGGATCCCTCGATTTCGGGCTTTAACGATCTCTAGTGTAGAGCTTTGCAATCTTGTTTTCTTTTGATTTGGGACCTTCCTATAATAGCTTCCGTCAATCATCGATCAAATCACTGATTGATACTTCTTCCGAATTTCCGCTGCTTCTTCCTACACTACTAGAAATTCGGCAAAAACCGACCAAGGTTGATCGACCAACTTTGGTCGGTCAAAAAACCGACCAAAAAACCAACCAAAGTTGGTCGGTTTTTCAAATATTTTTTTTTCAATTTTTTTTAACGAAACCGACCAACTTTGGTCGGTTTTCTTTGGCGCAAAAATGCGGGAAACTATTTTTGAGTCTCGCAAAATTTATGTTTCAAGAAACCGACCAACTTTGATCGGTTTTTCAATTAAAATAAATAAAAATTAATATTAAAAAAATGACCAAAATTGGTCGGTTAATTCGGCGGGTCATTTAAAAAAACCGACCAACTTTGGTCGGTAATTTTACTTTTTAATAAAACCGACCAATTTTGGTCGGTTATTTTCGTGCGAAAATACAATTAAAGAGTATAAATCAAATAAAAGACAGTCTTAAAACAAAATGTACCAATGGTCTAGTGGTAGAATAGTATCCTGCCACAGTACAGACCCCGGTTCGATTCCCAGATGGTGAATCTTTTTATTACATAATTAAAATACCGACCAACTTTGGTCGGTTTTTTTTGCAATATTTTTTTTTGAATTTAATTGACCGACCAAAGTTGGTCGGTAATTTCCGACCAACTTTGGTCGGTATTCCTTTCCGACCACAAAAATACCGTCCACATGTAAATGGTCGCGTTTTGGCCACTACCGACCAACGTTGGTCGATTTTTTTGATCGGTTTTTACCGGATTTCTAGTAGTGCTAATCATTGATACTTTTCCTTTCCTTTGCTTCTAAAGCTCCCGTTGATAGATTATTTCCTTAGTCCATACTTGAATGATAGGGAATCTTGATTCCTTTGTTTTATGCCTTTTGATCCTGTACCAAAAGTAATATATTTTTTCATCATTGAAATTTATATTTAACATTTCTCTTTTTGTAAAATCTTTCTTTCTTCATTCGTTTGAGTTCCTTTGTCCTATACTAATTAATTTGGTATTGATCATAGTTGCATGGTTGATACAAGAAGCCAGCCAGGTTTCATTCCAAGTCCGGCTACGACATAACGAATTATAGAATTATCAAATAGAATAAGAGTTTTGATACCAAGGGTTTGCAAGAAAATCTTCTACGGGAAATCCATGCCTAAGGTTTTGAGAAGCCATTTGAAAGGGGGCGTTGTTTCCTTTTACAAGGGTCTTGATGTTATTCACCAGGCATAACATGAAACTGGAAAGACAATTAAAATATTTCATACTATATATGTTTCACTAATTAGGAACAAAAAGGCAGGAAAGAAAATAGTGGCCTCAACCTGCAACTTCAAAACAGGAACGTGAAGCCTCTCACCATATGTTATATTTTTTTGGCTAAAATATGAAGTAAAGTTGCAGAAACAATCTGAAATGCTGTAAAATTACCAATTTTGATTTTGGAAGTTTATTTGTTTTAATCAATTTTATCAAAATGTGCTGCATCATAGACCATAGTTGTTGCACTTGGCAATATTTGGCATTCAGTTTTATAATGCTGAAAAAGATGTACAGAGATAAAACTTTTGTAAAATTCATTTAGCAATATTATTTATCTTCTCTTCATTTTGTTTTGTTCTCTTAGAGACTTCAATGGAAACACAATAACTGAAAACAGTTAAAGAACTCAGTTATGACGGAGCAAAAAAATCAGAGAGAAGAGAAGGAAGGCAATCGATAGCTTTATTGATGAGCTGTATCTCAAATAATCGGGAAAGACAGTTACAAGCTAACACTAATTAACAGTCTATATATACAAATCTGTATTACTGTGTCTATTTACCCCACTGACTGCTTAGCTTAACTTAACCAGTGGACCCCACTTCTTCTACAAAAACATGACCAAAATTGCAACTACATGCTGTCTCTTTCTTGATTTTATACAAGAGTTTAACTGCAATTCGACTTAACATCCTACTCCAGTTTGCAACAAAAAAATTATAATTAGAACTATAAACAACCACATCACCGATCCTGGTCTATGATAAATTTTTCCCTACAAATGAGCGTTTAACTTCACCTCTCAAATTGATAGAAGTCCCCTTTGAGAACCCTGTAATTATGAAACTACAAAAAAATGGTCAATGCTTTATTCATTTTGATCTGCTTCTCTCTATCTTTTTTTTTTTTTTTTGGTGTGTATTTTTTCGTTATGCAGTTGATTTTTGTTTTTCGTATGTACGCCTTACATTGGATGTATATATATATATATATATATATTTTTATTGTGGGTATCGTAATTAGTAGAATTAGATGCATTATGAATAAAAACACGCATATAACACGAAGCGTTTTTTTCATTCAAGAAATTTCTGAACTTAGAGGGATTAAAGAAGTCAATCATTACGTTACACTTCCAGCATTATATGTATCCGCTAGGAAAGTTAAATAAATAAAAAGAAGAGAAAATTTTATTAGTACGTCTGTGGACGCTAGGTATCACTACACTTACTACTTCCTTACAACATGTGATTCAATATAGTAGACACAAATGTGCTCTTAATATTTTTTCTGTAAAGCTATTTGTGTATCTACAATGTGAGCTGAAGACATTATATTGCCTCGGTTGTCAATATACTAAATCCACAACTGCCAATTGTATAGGATAAAATATGCTATGACACGTGGCCGTCCAAAAGAGGGACACATAAAATTCAAGACGGTAGATGGCCAAAGACCGAAGGCAACTATTTCGTTTGTCACCGGAAAGAATAACGCTTATAAAGATATGATAAATGCTCTCGCCTAGTAGCATTTAATAAAGAATATTCCATGGCATTAAGATCAATTACCCGTTATAGGGAATTTGACATTTATGTTCACCGTTATATTTTCATCCATGTCCCTCATAATTGACATTAAAGAAGGGCACGATCCTAAGACCTCCTTTCCTAGACATAGCTATAAATAGTGAGCTCAGTAATTACTGTAAAGGACACGAATTTTCTGGTAAACTTACGCTACATTCTATACAAAACTTAATACCATTTTATCTACTTACCTTTTGATTTCGTTGTTGTTGTGCCCGGAAACCATTTTCCCGGAACTGTTGTTTCTGCTCTTTCGTCTACATCCTAAGACTAAATATTGCATAATTCTTCGATTATTTTTTTATTTAAGGATCAAATTAATTCATCTATCTAGAAACTACGTATAAATTCAACTGTACTGTTTTACGGGTAAACATCAACACTATCCAAAATTGAAAATTTCATGTAGTAAAGCTGTAAGATGAACGTGAACCGTGTTTGCACTTAAGTAGTTTTAACAAGTCACAATTTTCTTTTTGGAGAAGGTTTTTGACACGTACTTCTAAACTAATTAATGGGTGCTTACCCAGTTGAAGAAGAAGAAGAAAGAAACAGCGAGATAGAGAGAAGAGAGAGAAGTTGTATATTGCCTAATCAAATCTGTACAGAGGAGCTATCTATATATTTAGATCCTTCTCTAATTAACTAACTTTAACAACTTAGATTAGTCGTTAATAACGGACTAACTAACAGTAAAAAATTACTTTAATGCCCTTCCTATAACTAGCTATGTTATATCTTTCTCTACACTCCCCCTAAGCTAGGTACTGAAAATACATTAAGAATACCTACCTTGGAGGAAAGATATTCGTGCTGAATTTTGTTGAGACCCTTAGTCAATAGATCTGCAGACTGTTCTTTAGTAGAGATGTATGTTGTTTTGACTTGTCCTTGTATGATTTTTTCTCTAATGAAGAGACAGTCGATCTCGATATATTTTGTCCTTTCGTGATAAACAGGATTTGCTGCAACTCTCGATATATTTTGTCCTTTCATGATAAACAGGATTTGCTGCAATTTGCATTGCAGCTTTGCTATCACTAAAAACTTCCACAGGTAGTTTGGTTTCAACTCCCACTTCTTTTAGAAATCCCACTAGCCATATGAGTTCTGCCACAGTTGATGCAAGGCTTCTATACTCAGCTTCTGCTGAGCTTCTTGAAACTGTGGTTTATTTTTTTGATTTACATGATATTAAAGAATCTCCAAATTTGATTAGGTAAACTGAGACAGATTTACATGATATCAAATCTATTCACAAACAATTCGATATATTCAATACTAACCATAGGAATTAATTTCATATGCATTTACGAATTTTCCGGATAAAAATTCAAAATTTATTTAAATATTCGACAGTGGGACCCACGTCTCAAATCCCAAAAAAACTCACGAAATCCGAACACCTGTTCCGATACGAGTTCAACCATACAAAACTTGTCCAATTCCGATATTAAATGGACCTTCAAATCTTAACTTTTCATTTTTGAAAGATTTTATAAATATCCCAATTTCTTCCATCTAAATCCGAAATAAATAATGAATATAGACATGTATTTGTGAATTATAATCACTTTTGGTTAAAGAACACTTACCCAATTCAAAGTCGTGAAAATTCCTCTTGAAATCGCCCAAATCCGAGACTTGAAACTCAAAAATGAGTAAAAATGGCGACTTCCCAATTTATGAGCTCTGCCCAGTCATTTTCGCATCTGCGGATAAAAGTTCCGCATTTGCGGACTCCCATTTGCAATGCCAGGCTACCAGGTGAAGTTCCGTATCTGCGGACACTCCTGTCGCACCTGCGACATCCGCTTCTGCGTAAAATGGCCGCACCTGCGAAGACCCCAGGCCAGCCCAGTCTCGCATCTGCGTGATTTGGTGTGCATCTGCGTGATTTGGTGCGCATCTGCGGACACGCTTCTGCGATCAAAGCTTAGACACGCCTGGGCGCATCTGTGATGGAAGGCTCGCTTCTGCAAGCCCAGTCTCAATCCGTATCACTCTCGGGGTACTCGGGACCCCGTACGAATATACCAAGAAGTCCAATAAAATAATACGGACTTACTCGGGGTCTCGTATTATGTCAAACAACTCTAAAATTATAATTCACACCTTGATTTAAACTTTGAGTTTTAAACTTTTCAATTTGCAAATCTCGTGCCAAAAAATATTAAATAAATCCGGAATGACTTCAAACTTGGCACACAAGTCATAAATGACATAACGGAGCTGTTCAAATTTTCAGAATCGGATTCCGGTTTCGATATCAAAAAGTTAACCTCGTGGTCAACTTAGAAATCTTTAGCCTTTAAATTGCTAGTTCCGTTAAATGGTCATAACTTGAGCTAGGGACCTCCAAATTAAATTTCGGGCATACGCCCAAGTCCCAAATCACGATACGGAGCTACCGAAACTGTCAAAACACTTATCTGGGTCCATTTACTTAAAATGTTGACCAAAGTCAACTCACTTGAGTTTTAAAGCTTTATTTCACATTTTAATCTATTTTTCACATGAAAACTTTTTGAAAAATTTTACGGACTATACACGCAAGTCGAGGAATGATAAATGATATTTTTCGAGATCTTAGAATACAGAATTACTTAATAAATTTAAAGATGACATTTTAGGTCATCACAATAATACCTTTTACAAGGGGATTTGCTTGATGAAATCTACATGACTCTGCCACAAGGATTCACAAGTCAGGGGGAGAACAAAGTGTGTAGACTTGATAAATCCTTATATGTCTTAAAACAAGCTCCACGACAATGGAATGCTAAGCTAACAGAAGCATTACTATGCTCTCAATTTCAGCAAAATCAATATGACCACTCTCTATTCTTTAAGAAAACTACAGAAGGCATTACAATGGTAATAATTTATGTATATGATATGCTCATTACTGGTGATTGTTTGAGATTAATAGAGGAAACCAAAGCAAATCTGCAACAAGCTTTCAAAATGAAAGAATTAGGAGAATTGAAATATTTCTTAGGCATAGAGTTTGCTAGATAAAAACAAGGAATACTTATGCATCAGAGGAAATATGCCTTAGAACCTATTTTCGAAACAGGTCTTGCAGATGCTAAACCAATAGTTATACCACTGGATGTCAATATGAAACTCACAACAACAGAATATGATGAACAACTCAGAAGAACTAAGCCTACTGCACTGCTAGATGAAGAACTGTCATATTCAACTCCTTATCAAAGATTGATAGGTAAACTCCTATACTTAACAATGACAAGGCTAGAAATCTCATTCAATGTGCAAACACTAACTCAGTTTCTACAAAAACCAAAGAAATCTCATATGAAAGTAGCTCTAAGGATTGTGAAGTACATCAAGAACAATCCTGGACAAGGAAGACTACTCTCTAGTAAATCCAACAACACAATTTCAGCATATTGTGATGCAGATTGGGCTGCCTGCCCAATCTACATATTGTGAAGTTTTCGGAGTCAAATTTAAAAGGAAAAGTTGTGGTTGGATAATTGATTGGAATTTGCAAAGCGAGGTAAGTGTCGTGGTTAATCTTGACTTGAGGGAATAGAACCCTTAAATTATTTGTTATGTGAAATGCATGTGAACGACGTATAGGCGAGGTGACGAGTGCCTATACGTCGTCAAATTAATTATTTGCATAATTATTTGAAAATTCTAAATTCGTTTTAATACATGAATTAATTGTTATAATAATTGTTTCTCTCCTATTTTTTGCCAAATATTAATTCTTAAATTTCTGTAATAATTGCTACATGCTTATTTGAATTATGTGCACTAATTGTTACTTGACATTTAGCATATTAAATATTAAACTGTCTATTTTCTCCCTGATTTCTAAAATAAATTGTTATTGCCATTGTTTGTTCATAAATAAATTATAATTATTGTGTGCCTTGATGCTTAATAGTTTCTCTTTGGACGTGGTATTTATTGGAGTAAGTTTTATTACAATTATGAGTTGTTTAAAATTATATTGGGGGAACGGGTTGCACGCCGCAACGAAAATAAAAGTATATATGTATATTGGGGGATTGGATTGCACGCCGCAATAGATTTATTTAAAAGTCAATATTAGGGGATCGGATTGCACGCCGCAATAGACTTATTTAAAAGTCAATATTGGGGGATCGGATTGCACGCCGCAACAGAGTTATTTAAAAGTCTATATATATACTTGATTGAAATAAACATATGACAGACTTGATTAAAAGGAATATATTGGGAGAGCGGATTGCACTCTGCAACAGAAGTGAATGTGAATATATTGTGAGAGCGGGTTACACGCTGCAACAGAATTGGTTGAAATAATAATGGATTATGACTGCTGAGTTGGCTTCAATTATTATAAATAAGTTACCTGATTTATTTCTATTATTTGTTGTTGTTATTAATATTGCGTACAGGTTAATGTAAGTGAACCGCCTTAGCCTCGTCACTACTTCGTCGAGGTTAGGCTCAGCACTTACCGGTACATGGGGTCGGTTGTACTGATACTATACTCTGCACTTCTTGTGCAGATTTTGGAGTTGGTCCTAGCGGCGTACCATAGACTTTCTCGGATTTCAGCTACTCAGAGGAGACTTGAAGTATAATTGCACGAAGTTCGCAGTTCTGAAGTCCCCATCTACTTTACTTTAGCTATGTGTTTGTTTTCAGACAGCTTTATTTTATTCAGACCTTTATTTGTATTTATTCTAGAAGCTCGTGCACTTGTGACACCAATTCTGGGATGGTATTTAGACACCGTTATTTTTATGAATTAATCACTATATTTCAAACCTTACTTCCGCGTTTATTTCTTCGTTATTAATAAATTTAAAGATATTTTTAAAAAATTGGTTAATAACATTCTAACGTTGGCTTGCCTAGCAAGTGAAATGTTAGGCGCCATCACGGTCCGGAGGTGGAAATTTCGGGTCGTGACAATTATATACATCCATTTGGTGTATATGCCAGTGCCTTGTAGCAGCTAGAGCCTGTACATTCCTTTCAGTCTTCATCTTTATGACTGGAGAGAAGGTTTCTGATAGTCTATTTCCTCATTTTGACTGAACCATTTGGCTAGTACCCTGGATTTTAATATTTCCACTTCACCTGAAGCCTTGTACTTTATCTTATAAATCCATTTGCACCCTATTGGAATCTTACCTTCAAGTAATGATACTATGTCCCAGGTGTGGTTGTTTTGTAAGGCTTCATTCTCAGTCTTTATTGCATCAACCCACTTAGGATATTTCATAGCTTCTGAGTAGAAGTTTGGTTCAATAATATTTGAAGCAGCTGTCAAACAAGCTTGATATGTAGGAATTAGATTGTCATAGGTCAAGAACTTTGATATAGCATAAGGTTCATCTTGATGAACATTCAGTGAAAAAAAGTCTTTCATCCATATATGTGGTTTCTTTCCTCTACTTGACCTTCTGATATCTGGTTGATCTGGAAGACTAATAGGGACAACTAGTGATACTTGAATTATTGGTGGTTGTATGGTTGATATCTGTTGAGTAGTTGGCTGCAAGCCTTCTGAAGGAAGAGATTCAGTATGTTGTGTGAGATTTTGTATGAATTCTGGAGGTGTAAGAACTTCCTGTTGAGTTGTATGCATGTGATTTTCAGTACTTGTAGTATATGTGCTTGGAGTTGTGGTGTGGAATAAGTTATCTTCTATGTTGGGATGGAAAAATATAGACTAGTTGTTGTCTTGCTTGTTCTTAAATAGAAATATATCTTCTCTAAACTAAACATCTCTGCTTACAAAGAATACTCTATCTATTAACTCATATAATAAGTGTCCTTTTTTGAGCTGCAACATATCCCATATGTACAGATGGTCTTGATCTAGGCATTAGTTTGTTATATTGTTGAATTATATTTGCATAATATAAACAGCCTAACAGTGTTCACAATTGCGAATGAACAAACTTTGCAATTGCGAATGAATAGTGCCTCACCAGAAACCAGCAAACTCAAACCTCTCCGAAATGATCCGAAACCATCCCAAAACTCATCCAGAACCTCCCTGACACAAACCATATATGAATTTCCATCATAAAATACACTACGGACCTGCTCGCATACTCAAAACACTGAAAAGAGGTCGTCTTAACCTGATATTGACCATGGTCAAACTCTAAATATTTTAACTTTACTAGTATCTAAACCAATGATCCAAAATATACCCAAGCCCCTCGGGACCCCTTCAAATCATACCAACAAGTCCCACAATGTGGTACAAACTCAGTCGAGGCCTCAAATCATATCAAATAATGCCGAAACTACAAATCGCTCCTCGAATCGAATTATGAGTTATGAAATTTCCAAATACTATAATATGCGCTGAAGCGTATCAAATCAATCTGGAATGACTTCACATTTTGCACACAAGTCATAAATGATAATACGAACCCATTCTAAGGATCGAAATCCCAAGCAGACATCGATAGCACCAAAGCCCACTTCAAACCAAACTGAGAAAATTCTTAAACTTTCAAAATACCAACTCTCCAAAATAAGCGCCAAATTGCTCCTGGGTGATCCGATACTCAACCCGAACATACGTCCAAGTCCGAAATCATCAAACGAACCTACAAGAACCTTCAAATCACGATTCCGAGGTCGTTTACTCGAAAGTCAAACCTTAGCCAATTCTTCCAACTTAAAGCTTCCGAATTTGAAATTTTCTTTCCAAATCAACTCCTAACTTCCCGAAGTTCAATTCTGACCACACATACAAGTCATAATACCTGAAGTGAAGCTACTCAAGACCTCAAACCGTCGAACGACGCGCTAAAACTCAAAACGACCGGTCGGGTCGTTACATGTTCAGTCGTTGATAGAGTGCCAAAGTAGTTATGCTATTTGCAGCATATATTGTATAACCAAACAAACATTTCCATGCCTTCCAAAATTAGAGTTTGGAATGTAATATCCATTTCAGCAATGTATGATCTTTCAAAGTATTTTCTCCAAAATAGTAGTGGTGTGCCAATAAAATGAATGCCCTCTTGATGGGAACATTCGCACATTGAATCGGCGATATGAATAATTAGATGTGTCTCCGTTTAAAGGTGGTGGTATGAATAATTAGATGTGATTTTGTTTAAAGGTTGTGATGGTTTACTACTTAACCGTTGGTTTTTCTTTTTTAAGTTTACCGTTTGTTGATGATTTTTCTAAACCACAAATAAACGTTGGGTGATTATTATTTTAGACGGCACATAAATAGAGAAATAAGAAAAATTCCAAAAATTGTAAAAAAACATATGTAATTTGGGTAATGAGGCTTACCCATCACTGGTATATATATATATACTAGTCTCTATACTCGTGCGTTGTACGAATATCGTCTCAAGCCAAGTATGACATAACTTTGTAAAAGATAGTAAAATTTTAATTGCAATAATTTAATATAGACTTGTTAGAATTAAAAAAAAATGAAACTAATGAATAAATTATCATCGTTCAAAGCGTAATTGGCCATTGCTTGTCCCTCCAAAGGGTTACAATAATGAGTTACATATAGTTTGTAATTGCATTACCTTTAGTTATAAGGTCCAAATAGGTTATTTGGTCATATATTTCTCAATAGTTTTCTATTTTGTGTATATTTGTAGATGCTCTTTCATTGGTATCTCTAAGATGCTGCAGCTCGTTAGTATTTGGTGATAAATCTTATATTTTACTTTGGCTATTTTGCATGATTTACACTCTCGTAACTGCTCTTTAATTTGAAGTTCTTCAAATATACTTTAAACGTCTATTCATATATAGAACAATAGGAGAGACAACATCTCCACTTTTCATTACTCACAACTTTAACCTATTACACATTTAAAACTTATATATATTGCTAAATGCAATTTACATTGGGACTCTTACCGTACATTGAACAAATACATAGCTCATTCAAACTTTAGTTACTTCAAAAATGCCTTTTGTTCCTCCTTTGTTAATCCTTCGTGGAAGAAAAAGGTTTCGTTCCTATTGGCGGTGATATTTTTTTGGCAAAAACACAGAAGAAAAAATTATCCACGGGATAATACTTCTGTCACGACCCAAAATCCATTAAAGGTCGTGATAGCGCCGGATACCGCTGTCAGGCAAGCCAACACTAAATACTTAATTAAGTCCTCATTTTAATATTTTTGAAATCATAGTTTTCCTTCAATCAAATAGTAAAAGATGAAAATTTCATAGTAAATAATAATATTTTCAACAATCTCAATACTGAATAACCCATAATCATCCCAAAACCCGGTGTCACAAATACATGAGCATCAACTAGAAAATAGAATAAAATACAGCATTTGTCTGGAATACAAATTTGGACAGGGAAGAAAATATAAATACTCTGAAGGAGACTCTGCTGGCTGCGGGTCGTAATATGGAATGCAGTTCACCTAAGTCCCCGCATTAACCACGTCGTTGCGCCCTCAAGACCACTATATATATATATATATATATATATATATATATATATATATATATACGTATGAGTACGAAAACAACGCGTATCCAGTAAGTATCCAGTCTAACCTCGAAGAAGTGGTGACAAGGAGTCGACTCCGATACTCACTATGGGCTATAAGTAAAATGCCAACGATATAATTTAACATGGGTTGTATAGAACGACTGTAAGCTCAATATTATGAAGTAAGTAAGCAATTCTTTTATAGTTAAGAAATCTTCAAATTTATTTCTCATTATTGTTAAATTTATCCCAGGCCAAAGAGGCAATACCATTTATCATAAATTCCAAAGCAATCAATTCAATCATGCGC